>NC_077227.1:20103453-20391210 GCF_027887165.1 Monodelphis domestica | reverse complement strand
GGGTATGGGAGCACTGGATTCAGACTCAAAGCACCTGGCCTTAATCTGGTCTCTGTAGCTGTCTACTTGTGTGGGTTAGCCCCTCTTCCTCTTGGGCACTCGGTATCCTCAGCTCTCAAGTGAGGGATCTTGAACCAAATGATTTTGGAGGTTTTTTCCAGAAGCCTACAACCATCTAACACATGACCTATGAAGACTTAAAGAAGTGAGGCTGACCTCTGGACCTGCCCCCAATGACCACAGGTATAGAATCAAACAATCCTCTCCTGCCTCTGAAATAAACATTGATGTGGGCCCCCATAAAGGCCCTTGATCTCTAGGGTCTCTAAACTTGACTGAAGGTCCCATTTTGAGGGCTGTGCTAGGCTGGTACCCAACACATGTTTTTCTCTTTTCTTTTTATAGTTAGGTTTTTTTTTCCTTTCCAGGTGGCCAGCCATTCTAATTGTAGTATGATGCCATCTGGTCTTGTTTTGGGGGGTTCTGCTGGTTGGATCTTAAAAAATTTCACTTAAAGTTTTATGGTTCCTTTGGTCTTTACACCAAAGTTATTTCTCTCAAGTGCTCCATCCCCATGAAATCCTCTCTCATCTAGCAATGGAGTCTTAATCAAGCGCACTCAACAAAACCACCATAGTGTATATCATATTCTGCTTCTGTAGTCTCTTCATCTTGGAAATGGGTGGTGCAGTGGCTAGCACTGAAGTCCAGATGGACCTGAGTTCAAATTTGACCTTTGACATTTAGTAGCTGTATGACTTTGGGTAAGTCATTTGGTTTCCTCAGCTGTACAGTGAGGATAATAATAGCACCTAACTTACCAAGTTGTATCAGATGAAATACTATTTGTAAAATGTTTAGCATCATGCCAGGCAGTCAGTAGGTGAATAATAAATATGCATTTCCCTCTTTCCTCTCTACTGTGATGATAGAGGTTGGCTTCATTATCAATTCTCTAAAACCAAAGTTGCTCATGACAAGTAATTAGAATTTGATTGCCTTTTGGTGGTTTTGTCATTTACAGTTTTGAAATTTTCTATAGCATTCTCCTGATTTGCTTTCTTTGTTATATATCATTTTACATCTATTTGTTTCTTTTTTTAATGGTTTACTGATGCTTTTTAAAAACATTGCTGTCACTTTACAGTCCCCGATCATATCTTCAATAGGACCCTCCACTGTAGCACAAAAGCATAGTTAAGTACATTGAGCATTTCGGATAAAGTATGTCTCATTCTGCACCTGTAGCCCCCCAGGTAAGCGAGGTATTTTCACCGTCAGTCCTTTGGAGTCAGAGTGGTTTTGATCTTTATGTAAATCACTCTCAATCCTGCGTACGTCTCTCTACATCATTTTGTACAAATCTTCCCAGTTTTTCTCTGAATTTTATTCACAGTTTCTTATGGCCCAATGCAATTCCATTATATTCACGAGCCTCAGCTATCACACCTGGTTTGTCCATTCCCAAATCTTTTATTCATTCTGTGCCTCACTTTTCTGTGTACCACAAAGAACAGCGATCTGAATGGGAAGTTGTCTGTGACTGATCTCCTTGGTATATTTCCCCAGTAGTGGGAACACTTGGTCAAAGGGAAGACAATTTAGGGATTTTCTCATGATTTTCTGGTTAGATCTTGGTGCATATTAGAGAAGTTTTCTTAGAGAAAAGAGTGACCCATTTCTGCCAAAATGATTTTCCTGGAGAAAAGAAGTTTCCTTCTTGTGTCTTTCAGAGATGGTTACTGTCTGGGTCTTTGCCCCAGATGCCCCCAGTACCAAAGCCTTTTGGGGGCCACATCCAGAATCTATAATTAACAAAAACCATCTCTGAAAGCTCTGATTGCCTATAATTCATGTTAAGGTCAGCGAGTGGAAATATTCATTCCTGCCAATTTGTGAAGGTTCCAGAATGTCAGCAGTTATTCATTTTAGAAAAGGAACAGATAAAAATAACAGAAATGGAAGAAAGGTTCAAGGTTTCTTTGTAAGGAATGGTTCATGTCTTGCATTCTTGACATGTGAATATAAAAATCAGTTGAAATGAGGTAGAAGGAATGTGGGGAGAGGGTCAGGGCACCCTTCTAACTTTAATTTTAAGTGACACAAGGAGTAAAATCTGGTAGATATGAGTAAGAAAAACTGGGTTCTAATCCTTCCTCCTGACTCTTTTAGCTGAGTGATATTGATCTAGTCACTGAATTTTTCTAAGCCTAAGACAACTTTTTAAGACTGATTTCTTCTTACTTTTAGATTAAGGTCTTCTAAGGCTATACGTTATTAGAAATGGGGAAGTTCTCAGATCATTGAAATGGAAGGTCCTTGATCTGATGTCATGTTGTTATTGACACCACAATCATTTAAGTCTGTGATTTTTGGTGGTTTTCAGTCTGAGGAACTCCTGGTATGGTAATTCCACCTACTGTTGCATATCAGCAACTCTTCTGGGACTCATGATCTTAGAGAGATATCTGGGGCATTAAGATATTAAGTCTCATTTTTTTTTTTGCTCATAACACAAACTGTTTGGTTCTTCTCTTTACAAGCCTACCAGATCTCCTCTTGTTCTCCCTCTCTTAAGTGAGGGTGATATCTATTACTTTACTAAGAAAATTGAGGACTCCATGGTTTTCTTCATCTTTTTTTCTCCTTGACATCATCCCCTACTCTTTTCTCCTTTCCTCTAGTTTCTAATGAGGTAGGCTTTCTCCTTGTCAAAAGCTAAGCTCCCTCCAAAAAAAAGAGAGCTAGCCCTCCAATCCCATAATATCACCTCCAGCCTTCTCCAGAAGATTTACCCTTTAATCCTATTCCACCCTCCCCTCTAATCTTCAGTCTCTTTCCAATGTTTTCATGATATACTTTCTTGTGGTTCTCCTATGGATCTATCTGGCTCCTCTTTCCTATTCTCCTTTTCTGGCTTATCATCCCTACTGTAGGTATTCTGGGAAGTTCTTCTATCCTTCTGTCTCTGAACCCTCTCTCAGTGGCTTCATTATCTCCCATCCATTTAATGATCAGTCATTCATTAAGTACCTACTATGTGCTAAATGCTAGGGATGCAAAACAAGATAAAAGACAGTCTCTTCTCTCAAGAAACTCACAGTGTAATGGGAGAGGATATATAAACAACTATACACAAATGATCTATAGCTGGAATAGAGATTAGATATAAAATAGATATAGATAGAATTGGAGTTAATCAACAGAGAGAAGGTCCATGCCTCATGGAATCTTTCTCTTCCCTCAAGACATAGCTCGAACACAAGGGTTTCTTATCCTTGTTTTGTGCCCATGGACCCCACTGGAAGTCTGGGGAAGCCTATGGGCCTCTTCTCAGAATCATGTTCTTAAATAATTAAAGAAAATTGGGGGGGGGGGGAGGTTGCACCCGGGTGGTTCAGTGGATAGAGAGCAAGGCCTGGAGATAGGGAGCCCTGGGTTCAGATCTAGCCTCAGAGTTCCTCACTCATGATCCATTGTCCTTTTGACATTCTATTCTGACTCAGGTTAACCTTGGCCATGAAAGAGAAAGTTGAATTTCTTAGTTGTGTGACCCTGAGTAAGTCACCTAAACATCATTGCCTAGCCCTTACCTCTTTTGTGTTTTAGAAACACTACCTAGCATTAATTCTAAAACGGAAGGTAATGATTTAAAAAAATAATTAAAGGCAATGTTAAATTTTGGCTAGAGGTTAGTGAAAATAAAGACAAGAGTGTTTTTTACATCCCTTTCCATATTCATGGATCCCCTGAAAACTATCCACATGCTTCATGGAGGTCTATGGGCTTCAGATTATGAGCCCCTTTTCTATACAAAGGATTTCTTGATTCCCCCCAAATGCTAGTTTCCTCCCTTTCTAACTTTGCTTTTAACTACCTAGTATAGGTTCTACATTTCTTCTGAATATGCTCTTATATGTACATATCTACTTGATTAGAATATCAATTTCTTGAGAGTAGGAATTGTTTCATTTTTGTGTCTATCCCTAGCACTTGGTTCAGTCCTTGGCACACAGAATGTGTTTAATCAATACTAATTGGTTGATCAATTGATTAGCATTATTCAAATATAACAGCAGAGATCCACACTTTGAAATTCAATATTTTCATTGGTGGCCGAGGTTGACCTGAGGCAGAATCTCACGAAACAAGGAATATGATGTCAAAAGGGCAATGGTCTGTGAGTGAGGAACTCAACGTTTTGAGTTCAATTCTGCTGTTACCAGTAGTTGACTGGGAGACTTTGGGTACTTTCTACCCCTCAGATTCCTCATCTATAAAGTCAAGAGGCTGAACCAAATGTCCTCTGAGGTTCCTTTTAGCTCTTCCACTCAATTAAATTCAGCAAGTATTTATGGAGTGTTAGGACACCGAGCTAGAACCAAGGATAAAAAGACAACAAGGAAACAATACCTCTTCCCAAGGAGTCTTCATTCTAGTCCTTAAATTCTACTGAAATCTATGGCTGAGGGCCACCCCATTTGGGCTCACACTGACCAGCCCTAAATTTAGAGATGGCCCCCAAATCTGCCTACCTTCTTACCTACCTACCTATGTACCTATCTCTCTATCCATCTCTCTCTCTCTGCCTCAATGGATTGTGGAGGAAAGGGGACATTGAGGGATGCAAAAAGGGATGAGTCAATCTGTCAATTCATTTGGCCAACAGTGTGCCAACTCAAAGGATCCTTCTAGAAGTCTGAACTCTCAATAAGGCCATCTTGTGGTGGTTTTGATCACTAGATGGACTCCAAGGTCCTTTCCAACTCTACATCTATGATCCTATGCTCCTGCACAAGTGATTTTAGGTCTCTGATCAGTAATTTCCTCATCTGTAAAATAAGGATAGATAATACCTATGGAATAATGGAGCACACCTGGAAGTGGTACTCTGCTGCTGGAAGGATTTTGGAAGGCCTGTGATTTTGTCAGATGTGTATGTCCTCTCCATCAGCACAGACTACCACCCCTCCATGGCTCAGCAGCCTTCCCGAATTGCCATGACTGAAGGATTTATTATGTATCCAAGCCATTGGGGAGACTCTAGAACAGGAGAAGAGACAGTCAGTCCATCATTCAGCCTGTCCTGAAAGTCTCTCCAGCCTGGAGGGTCTTCAAGTACATTCCCTTTCTGCTGACATAGATTTCAGGGATTCTAGCTCACCTCCAGGATCATGGAGGGAGGAGGGCACCTCCTACTAAAAGGAAATTCTGCTTTATTCTTTGACAAACTGAAATGAGTTTAGAAGGGTCTGAAATGGGGCTTCTCTGGATTCCCCATCCCCTGGTTCCTTATCCTACATTTGCAGGAGTTCATGGAAGCTTTCCATCATTTAAAGGTTTAAGCTTCCATCTTTCCCTGAACCACCATGCTTGCCAGAAACCCCAGTAAGCTGGTGGATGGTGTTTTTGTCTCCATGAGTCTTGTCTGCTTCTAATAATAATGCCTTGCCCAGAGCATGAGTGGGATTAAGCAAACTTTGGAATGAGCATCTTTCTGATAGTGGCTTGAAGATTGCCTCTGTGGGCCAGGCTTGTAGTTCTTTAATTAGCTCCTGTTAAAAGTAGGCCCTTCAGCAGGCTGAAAGAGATTCAGAGACTTTTAGCTCTTTGGTTGCTTCTGTTGCAGGAAATTGGGCCTGGCAGGGGAAGGGTGGGTGGGGGGAGGCAGGAAGTCTTTTCCCTAAACCTTTCTGAAAATGAGAAATCGAAGCCTGCAGAGTCTGGGTATCAGCACATCATGCCTTAGAATCTCAAGACTTTAGAGCCTTAGAGTTTGTCTAAGTCAGCCTTCTCATTTTACAGGAAAGGAAACTGAGGTTCAATGCACTAAAGTGGCTTATCCAAGGTCAAACAATAGGTTAATTGAAAGACATGACTAAAACCCAGGTTTTCTGGCTCCAAGTTCAGAGTCCTATTCAATCTACCTTCCTTCCTTCCTTCCTTCCTTCCTTCCTTCCTTCCTTCCTTCCTTCCTTCCTTCCTTCTTTCATCCCTTCCTCCCTTCCTCCCTTCCTTCCTTCCTTCCTTCTTTCCTCCCTCCCTTCCTTCTTTCCTCCCTTCCTCCTTTCCTCCCTCCCTCTCTTCCTCCCTCCCTCCCTTCCTTCCTTCCTTCCTTCCTTCCTTCCTTCCTTCCTTCCTTCCTTCCTTCCTTCCTTCCTTCCTTCTTTCTTTCCTTCCTCACTCAGAAACTATAAAGAAGCAACCTATGGGATTAATAGATCTCAGGTTCCATCCTTTATTGTGTTAACTTGTACAAATCACTTCATGAACTTCTGCTTCAGTTTCTTCATCTGTAAAATGGGGAAGAGAGCTAATAACAATTTATTAAGCACCCATTAGTAGGCATACAGCTATGTGCTAAGCACTTAACAAATATTATCTTATTTAATCTCCACAACAACCCCCCCCTTTGTTTTATGCTGTTGTGGAAACCAAGGCAGGCAGAGGTTAAATGCCTTGCTTAGGGTTACACAGCTTTACTAACTCATTAACTGTGAAATGGGATTTGAGCCCTTCTTCCTGACTCCAGATCTACCTCTATCCACCAAGCCAGTTGGCCACTGAAATGTGATACTCCTTGTGCTACCAATTTCCCAAGATTGTTGTGAGGGGAAGTTCTTTATAAATTTCCCAGAAATGGAGCTTAATATAAATGAATGACTCACCCAGTAGGACCCCCTTGGTTATTTTGAAGTGTGACAAGGAAATCACTTTTAAAAGACTGATATATATTAATTTAAGGTCGCCAAGGAATTCAGCTATGTAATTCCTTAATGAAAACTCAAGTCAGCCGTCAACCTTTTATGGAGTTTTAATTACAAACAGGAGGAAGAAAGGAATTAGAGATAGAGAGATAGAGGGAGAGAGAAAAAGGAGAGAAGGGAATAGGGCTTAAATACCCCTACTGTTTAGGCTGGGCCAAAAGGCCCAAGCCCTTAGATAGCTGGGGCAATGAAAAGAGATCAGTCCCTATTACTCACGTGACCAAAAATGGAGAAACAGTCTCAGGGGCCCCCACCTTCAGCTTCCTTCAGCGCAAGCTTCTCAGAGCACACCGCAACCACTCCGACAAACTCCTCAACCACCTCCAGTCTTCAGACCCCCCTATCCTTAAGGAAACCATCCAAGTTCCCTCCCCTCAGTCCTCACATCTACCAATCACCTGTCCATCAATTTCCCTGTGCCAATGGAGGCTCTAGCTTAACCCAGGACTGCCCAGAGGTCTCTGGCTTTGCACATGTCTGTTGAAGGTCATATTTTCAAATAATTAAATCTTTGATCCTTTGCTACAGCCCTTCCTAAATCCTGTTAACCTGAGTAGGGTAGAGATTGGAATAATTAAATTTTGATCTATGCTGCAGCCCTTCCTCAATCCTGTTAGGACTGAGTAGGGTGGAGATTGATTCCAAGTATCTCCATTGTATCAATTCTAAAATCAATCATGACTCAAAGAAATTCCTGTTCTATGCTTAAGCATAGGTCAAAGTCCTTTCCATTGTTCAGCAAAAGGTTTCTGTCCTAAAGTAATCTTAAGAAGGGAAGGAGAAGGAACCTCCCATGCCAATGGGGTTCACATTCCAATAGTCAAGACCCACTATCAATAGGAAATTTTTCAAGTATGAAATTTCCCAATGGTGAAATTTCCAACATTTATAAGTCTAAGAAATTTTGAGGTTTACAGAAGATAGAGATCCTGCCTTCCATTTTTCTTGCCTTTGTCCCATCAGAGGGTAATAGGAGGAGAATAAGAGAAACTCATACCTCTTCAGTAGAAAGAGTAGACCACAGATGGAGGGGACCAGAAAAGCCATCTCATGCAATTCCATTATTTTCCCAGAGACATTAAGGTCAGGGAGGCAGTAAGTTACAGCACTTGCCCCAGAAGCTGTTTTCTTCTGCCTAGTTTGACATGGCAATTGGCACAACTGGACATCAATTTCCTGACTTGCGTCCATGATTTTTCATGACCAACGAGAACAGATACTAAGGGAAATTCAGTACTCCGAAGGGTTCATTATTATAATTGGAGTACTGGAGTCATTTTAGGTTGAGGATTATTAAAATCCAAGCTTCCAGGCGAGGTGGGATTTGTGTTGTATGATTCAGGACTCCACAGTGTAAGGATAGCAAATTAGCTGAGGGCATCCAGAGGCAGGCAACCAGGAATAAGAAGGACCTTGCTTCCAGCTGAGGAGCTATTGGTGGAAGGGAGCATGTTTTAGCCTTGAAAAGGGAAGTCTTGGGAAGGAGTGGGAGAAGAGTGGCACATGATAGCTCCCTTCATGTATGTACCTTAGGATAAAAGACAAAACTCTCAGCTTGGCATCAAAATCTCCACCCTCTAACCTGGCTCCTGCTTAAATTCCTCTCTAATTTCATACTACTCTTCCTCATGTAACCCCCTTTTCTAAGCAAACTGGGTGATCAACTCCCAGGATATAATATAATTAAATTATTTAATTGTAGTACATGTTATATAATATGTACTGTAATTATTATATACTGTAATGAAATAATTTAATTGTTATATGATAATATACCTGTTTAGCAATATAATTAAATTAAATATAATTAAAATATATGATTAACTCCAAGTATGTAATGGTCCAAAAATAGTCCAATAGTCCAAGTATGTAAATAAAGTATATCATTGACTCCAAGTATATAATGGTCCATCAGTTTCCCCCATATCTTTGCACAGGTTGGCTCTTATTTTTGGAAGAGATTCCCTCCTCAACTTGACCCCTTAGAATCTCTAGCTTCTTTCAGGGTCACAGTCAGGAGCCCCCTCAAATAGGAAAAGTAAGCCCCTGTCTTGGACACTCCAGATCACCCCCTTGTTAACCCACTCTTGCTCTTGAAATTATTTTGTATCATTTTCTATATTTGTATATTTATTCATCTGTGTCCATGTGGGTCCTTTTCATTCAGTCACCAAGTCTACAATTTTTTTTAATTGTCATGGCACAACCAGAGGACAATGTGTTGAATCATTCATCTAAAGAATAAGCGGTTTATGCTTATTAGAGAAAACATCTGCAAGTCTGCCAATCCTCTGACCAGTTGTCCTTACAGAACCCTGGGGGCCACTCTCTGTTTCCTGGTCTACCTTAGGACTGGGCACTTGGAAGGGAGAGGACTTTGGGAAAAGCCATTTTAACAACCAGTTGTTAAATAGCGACTTTGTGCCAAGCACCTCAGAAAAATTTGAGAATAGAAGGACAGAAATGAAATTGTCTTTGCCTTCAAGAAACTCCCATTTTGTTAAGAGAGACTATCCATACATACACATAAATAAAGCATATCCATGGTAATTTGAGGAAGACAATAAGAGGTTAGTATTTTTATAATGGGGCAGCTAGATGGGACAGTGGATAGACTGCTGGATCTGGAGTCAGGAAGGATTGAGTTCAAATGTGGTCTCAGGCACTTACTAGCTGTGTGATCCTGGGCAAGTCACTTATCCTGTTTGCCTCAGTTTTCTCTTGTGTAAAATGAACTAGTGAAGGAAATGCCAAATGTATTGCACCCTCAAGGCAATAGAGAACCATTGAGCAGTGTTGAATTGGGGAATAAACTGGGATTGTGGGCTCTAAGCAGATGCATTTGGCAGTGGTGTGAAGGATAGGTTGGCCAGAGACTGAAGGCTCCCCAGAGATCTAGAATGGGGAGGGAGCTTAGTCATTGCCTAATCTAGCCTCTTTGTTTTACAGATGCAGAAAGCAAATCCCTGAGAAGTAAAAGGACTAGACCAAGGCCACCCAGATCTGGGGTTTAAACTTGGGTTCTGTGATTGAAAGTTTTGTGCTCTTTCTCCTTTCCCAAGTTCCTTCCCATCAGAAAGACCCAATAAGTAGGCTAACCCGATAATCCAGCTAGAGGCAATGGAGGAGGTTGGCTTCTCTGTGAATGGAGAGAAAGGATAAATACAAGAGATGTTATAGAGAGTGAATCATGAAGACTTAGCAGCTAGTTAGATAGTAAAGGGTAGAAAAGGCGGGGAAAGAGGCAAGGATGACATTTCAAGACTGGAAAGACGGTTCTACCCTCAAGGGAAATACAGATATTTTCAGTTGAGGTAGGTTTAAATAGGGCAGTCCATAACAGTATATCACTCTGCATGTACACACATGCAAATACAACTCTTCCATGAAGACTAATGAGGAAGTCTCACCCTCAAAGCTCATTATTTTGAATAATTTAGTATCTGCGGGGCTCTTGATTATGTGTGCAGAGTAATCACTTGGATGGTTTATCATTTGTAGAGACAGGAATGAGGCAATTTTGGCTATATAAAACAACTTTCGAGATGACTGATAATGCTAAGAAGCAAAAGAAACCCTGTAAATTGCAAGGACTTCATCTCTGTCACCAAATGAAAATTGTGCTTTCTATAGTTATGGGGTACCTGGGAGAAATGAAAGCATGTTCTCCGAAACATTCTCCTCTGGGTCAGATTTTAGCATTCAACACAAACTATGAGAGTGAGGCACTGGGCTAGTCACTGAGGACACACAGAGAAAACAAAAGCATCCTGACCATCAGCGACCTGATATCCTACCCAAATGGAATCCTCATCGCAGACGCCATGTAAATAGCGTCTCCTGCTATAAGAGGTACCATGCCTCTTGTAGACAGCTCTTTTCAGCCATCCTTTCAAGGAGGAACACTCACCCCAGCAAATGGAACCATTTATTGATTTAATAAGGACTTATTAAGAGCTACTATAAGCCACACTTTTGTGCTTCAGACACAAAGGATAAAAATGACATAGACCCTCCCTTCAAGGAGAGGACTTCTATTTCTACCAGAAGGAAACAACCTGTACCCAGAAAGGTAAATCCAAAATACATGCCAAGCAAGCACAAAATAATGTCACTAATATACCATGGGAGAAGATGCTAACAATTGTTGAAGGAGACAAGGAAAGGAGATCAGGATAGGCTTCCTGTAAGAGGTGACCGTTGAGTTGATCTTTGAAGGACAGATGTTATTTAAAAGGCAGAAGGGAGGAAGGAGTATATTCTGAACATGAAGGTGAGGGCTGGCTTGTGCAAAGACAGTCCAGAGAAAATGTCAGAAATGCACAAAGACCATAATGGGGGAAGGGGGAAATATAGAGTATGACTCTAGAGAGTAACATGCAGCAAACTTGGGAAAGTAGCTGGAGTCAAGGTGGGAAGTGCTTCAGATGCCAAACTAGAAGTTTGTATTTTAACAGAGAAGTAAAGGAAGTATGGAAATTCTTGGAAACTACCCTGATAGACTATGGAAAGCCCCAGAGGCTTGGTTGGCTTGTTTGCCTGACGCCTTAGTTCCTTCCTTATCCAATCAAAGGAATTCCCATCTCATAAAGGGGTTGCAGGATGGAGCGCATGCTATTCATGTATTTTAAAAACTTTTCTGGCCCATTTTAGTGATTATTAATTTAACTGAGGTAAGAATGTCCTTTGAACTAAGATTTGTCTTCTTGTCCATGTTCTCTCTTTTAAAACCAGCCCCAGAATAATGCTTGGAGAGTTTCTGACTATTCTCAAGCAATGATGCCCACTGTCTGGCCATCCCCCTCATTGTCCATCCACCAGAATTCAGACCCAGACCCTCAGGCCCCGGGCTCTGATAGGAGAGCTTTGACCTTGCCATGTTCAGACCCAGGCCATTTTCCAGTCGATCAAGCCATACTCCCTTATCACATTTATGTAGCTCTTGCCTTTTATGTAGTATCTTCCCTAATTAGAAGAGTAAGCATCTTAAGGACAGGAACTGTCGTGCTTTTATCATTTTTACTTAGTTATTATATATATATATATGTATATATATGTATATATATAGTTAAGAAATGTTAATTTCTTAACAAATACTTTTTGTTCCCACTCTCCTATTCTTCCTCTTTACCTCCCTCCCACCTTCCCTCCCTCCTTTCCTTCCTCCCTGCCTTCCTTTCTTCCTTCCTTCCTTCCTTCCTTTTTTCCTTCCTATCTTCCTACCTCTTTCCCTTCCTTCTTTCCTTTGTCCTCCCTTCCTCTTTCCCTCCTTTCTTTTTTCCTTCCTTACTCCCTTCTTTCCTTGCTTCCAAATAAAGCCTGAAGTTGGAGTTAAAAAGATGAGGGGTTTGAATTCAGTTCCAGATACTACTTGTTTTGTGATCCCAGGAAAGTCAAATAATCCCTCTGAGCCTCACTTTTCTCTTTTTTTATTATTTTTATTTTTTTGAACCCTTACCTTCCATATTTTTTAAAAGTTTTATTTAGTTAATTTAGAACATTATTCCTTGGTTACAAGAATCATATTCTTTCCCTTACTCCCCTACCTTCACCCTTCCCACAGCCCATGTGCAATTCCACTGGGTATTACATGTATCCTTGATCAGAACCCATTTCCATGTTGTTGGTGTTTGCATTAGGATGCTCATTTAGAGCAGTGGTTCTCAACCTATGGGTCATGACCCCAGCGGGGGTCGAATGACCAAAACACAGGGGTCACTTGCCTAAAGCCATCAGAAAATACATATTTTCCGTTGAGAAATCACACTACTTTACAGCAAGATCTTGTAAAGAACGGTGACCCTGCTGCCCACACATTGTACTAATATTAGTTACCTATCAGCATCCCTCCCCCTATGAGGGGCTATGGATTTACCCTGTTGCCTGGAGACCGAACTCAAACAGAGACCCAGAGAGACCACCCAGGCACTGGCTCCAGAGGGGTTAAGAATGAGTCCTGGAGCGGATAACTCCTGGAGCGAATAATGGAGCCAAGTAACCACAACAAAGTGAAGCCTCAGCTCAAGCTGGAGGGAGACAACAGGAAGAAGAAGGCAGCTTCTGTGGACCCCCTCCCCAGGCAGGACTTACCTCCCGCCCCAGTGCTCAGGCTGCCTCCTGCTGGATTAATATTTCTCAATATATAATTAAATATTTTTTTGTGATTAATCACTATGTTTAAATTATGTTTGATTTGTAGCAATGAGAATATACAATGCAAATCAGGTATTTACATTCCGAATCATAACTGTAGCAAAATTACAGTTTTGAAGTAGCCACCAAAATAATTTTTTGGTTTGGAGTCACCACAACATGAGGAACTGTATTGCAGGGTCACAGCATTAGAAAGGTTGAGAACCACTGATTTAGAGTCTACATCCCCAGTCATATCCCCTTCGGCCCATGTGGTCAAGCAGTTGTTTTTCTTCTATGTTTCTATTCCCACAGTTTTCCCTCTGAATGAGGATAGTGATTTTTCTCATAGATCCCTCTGGGTTGTTCAGGATCACCGCATTGCCACTAATGGAGAAGTCAATTACCTTTGATTATACCACAGTGTGTCAGATTCTGTGTATAATGTTCTACTGGTTCTTCCCCTTTTGCTCTGCACCAGTTCCAGAAGGTCATTCCAGTTCCCATGGAATTCCTCCAGTTTATTATTTCTTTGATCAGAATAGTATTTCATGACCAACATATACCACAATTTGTTCAGCCATTCCCCAATTGAAGGGCATCCCCTCATTTTCCAATTTTTTTGCCACCACAAAGAGCGCAGCTATGAATATTCTTGTACAAGTCTTTTTCCTTATTATCTCTTTGGGGTACAAACCCAGGAGTGCTATGGCTGGGACAAAGGGCAGACAGTCTTTTAGAGCCCTTTGGGCACAGTTCCAAATTGTCCTCCAGAATGGTTGGATTAATTCACAACTCCACCAGCAATGCATTAATGTCCCGACTTTGCCACATCCACTCCAGCATTCATTGCTTTCCATAACTGTCATGTTAGCCAATCTGCTAGGTGTGAGGTGGTACCTCAGAGTTGTTTTGATTTGCATGTCTCTGATTATAAGAGATTTAGAACACCTTTTCATGTGTTTATTAACAGTTTTGATTTATTTAATTGAAAATTGCTTATTCATGTCCCTTGTCCATTTGTCATTTGGAGAATGGCTTGATTTTTAGTACAATTGATTTAACTCTTTATAAATTTGAGTAATTAGACCTTTGTCAGATGCTTTTGTTATGAAAATTATTTCCCAATTTGTTACTTTCCTTCTAATTTTGCTTGTATTGGTTTTGTTTGTACAAAAACTTTTTAATTTGATGTAATCAAAACTATTTCTTTTATATTTTGTGATTTTTTTTCTAACACTTGCATGGTTTTAAAATATTTCCTTTCCCAAAGGTCTGACATGTATACTATTCTGTGTTGACCTAATTTACTTATATTTTCCTTCTTTATGTTCAAGTCATTCACCCATTCTGAGTTTATCTTTGTGTAGGGTGTGAGAGAGTTAATCCAAGCCTAATCTCATACTATCTTCCATTTTTCCCAGCAGTTTTGATCAAATAGTGGATTTTGGTCCCAAAAGCTGGGATGTTGATTCTCTAGGATTCTTTAAGTAGACCATCATATCATCCAAACATCCAAAAAGAGTGATAGCTTGGACTCCTCATTGCCGATTTCAATTTCTTTTTCTTCTCTAATTGCTACTGCTAGAGTTTCTAGTACAATGTTAAATAACAGAGGTGATAATGGACATCCCTGTTTCACTCCTGATCTTACTGGGAATGCATGTAGTTTATCCCCATTGCAGATGATATTGGCTGATGGTTTTAGATATATATATACTCTTTGTTATTTTTAGGAAAGGACCTTCTATTCCTATACTTTCTAGTGTTTTCAATAGGAATGAGTGTGGTATTTTGTCAAAGGCTTTTTCTGTGTCTATTAAGATAATCTTGTGATTTTTGTTGGTTTGCTTGCTGATATGGTCAATTATGTGGATGGTGTTCCTAATATTGAACCATCCTTGCATTCCTGGTATAAATCCCACCTGATCATCATGAATAACCCTTGTGATGACTTGCTGGAGTCTTTTTGCTAGTATTTTATTTAAGATTTTTGCATCTATATTCATTAAGGAGATTGGTCTATAGTTTTCTTTCTCTGTTTTTGACCTGCCTGGCTATGGAATCAGTACCATATTTGTGTCATAAAAAGAATTTGGTAGAACTCCATCTTTGTTTATTATGTCAAATAGTTTGCATAATATTGGGATTAGTTGTTCTTTGAATGTTTGATATAATCCACTTGTGAATCCATCAGAATCTGGGGATTTTTTCCTTAGGGAGTTCTTTGATGGCTTGTTCAATTTCTTTTTCTGATATTGGATTATTTAAGAATTCTATTCATTCTTCTATTATTCTAGGCAATTTATATTTTTTATAGATTCATCCATATACCCTAGATTGCCATATCTGTTGCCATATAATTGGGCAAAATAGTTTTTAATGATTGTCTTAATTTCCTCTTCATTGTAGGTGAGGTCTCCCTTTTCATCTATGGTACTCTTAATTTGGTTTTCTTCTTTCCTTTTTTTTATTAGATTGCCCAGTACTTTGTCTATTTTGTTTGTTTTTTCAAAATACCAGCTTCTAGTCTTATTTATTAGTTCAATAGTTCTTTCACCTTATATTTTATTAATTTCTTCCTGAATTTTTAGGATCTCTAATTTAGTTTTCATCTGGGGATTTTTGATTGTTCACTTTCATGTTTTTTTTATTTCCATGTCCAATTCATTGACCTCTGCCCTCCCTAATTTGTTAATATATGAACTCAAGGATATAAATTTCCCCCTGAGTACTGCTTTGGCTGCATCCCATAGATTTTGAAAGGATGTCTCATCATTGTCATTTTCTTCAATGAAATTATTGTTTCTATGATTTGTTCATAAACTAGCCAATTTTGGAGAATCATATTATTTAATTTCCAATTAATTTTTAATATGCCTCTCCATGCACCCTTATTGGTAATTATTATTATTGCATTATGATCTGAAAAGTTTGCATTTATTATTTCTGCTTTTATGCATTTGTTTGACATTTTTTTATTCCCTAGTACATGGTAAGTCTTTGTGAATGTACCATGTGCTGCTGAAAAGGTGTATTCCTTTTTGTTCCTATTTATTTTTCTCCATATGTCTATTAACTCTAATTTTTCTAAGATTTCATTCACATCTCTTACCTGTTTCTTATTTATTTTTTATTTGATTTATCTAAATGTGATAGTGGTAAGGTCAGGTCTCCCACTAGTATAGTTTTATTATCTATTTCCTCCTTCAACTCCACTAGTTTTTCTTTTAGAAATTTGGATGCTATACCATTTGGTGTATACATGTTGATTACTGATATTTCCTCATTGTCTATACTGCCTTTCATCAGAATGTAGTTACCTTCCCTATTTCTTTTAATCAGATCTATTTTTACTTTGGCTTTCTCAGATATCATGATTGCAACTCCTGCCTTCTTTCTATCAGTTGAGGCCCAATATGTTTTGCTCCAACCTTTAATTCTAACCTTGTGAGTGTCTGCCCACCTCAAGTGTGTTTCTTATAGACAACATGTGGTAGGATTTTTATTTCTAATCCACTCTCCTATTTGTTTTCATTTTATGGGTGAGTTTATCTCATTCATGTTCAAAGAACACTTGTGTATTCCCCAGCATTTTTATATCCTCTCCTAGTTCTGTCCTTTCTTCTTTTGCTACATCCATTTAAACCAGTGGTTTGCTTTTAATCAGTCCCCCTAATCCCCTCCCTTAATAAGCTTCCCTTTCTGCCCCCTCCCTTTGTGTTCCCTTCTTTTATTTAGGGTTTGTTAAGTTCCCTTCCCCCTCTCTTTTGTAAACCTTAAAATTTCACAGACTTATGAATGTTAAAAATTTTACTCCACATTGAGGAATCCTCCAATTCCCTACTTGAAATAATTCCCTACCAGATAGTGAGAACTCTACTTGTGAAAACTCCTTGCTATGGGAGTATCCCTACTCCACCTCTATTTAAGACTGCTTTAGGGGAGAAAACTCCTTGTTAAACAATGAAAGTACTTGAAAACCATACTTATAAAGGAAAGGAGTTCTTTGAGCCATGCCTGTTTTTGGAATTGATACAATGGGATGCTAGGTGCCTATAAAGATGGGGCAACTTGTAAACTACTTAGACCTAAAAGGTGAAAACTTACTCAGAGGTTTTCTCTTAATGAAATTAGTCGACACAGCAGCATTTTTTTCTGACTTACTAAAGAGATTAATCTACTCAGCTGTGAATTCAAAATGGGCTGTCTTTTCGAAAACATCTACAGTGATTGGTAGATGGAAGAACTTAGGGCAGGTGACATAGGAGATTTTGCCCTTAAAAATAAGAGCTCAGAAAAGATCTGGAGGTCATTCTGAAACATTCAGATTGAGGAGGACTCATTCTGAAACATTCAGATTGAGGAAGGACTGATTCTGAAACATTCAGATGGAGGAGGGAGCTGGTGAAAGCAGCTGAGATGATGCTGGCCTGGTGTCACTAGAATCCTTGCTTAGGCAGACCTTGTGGTGAGTGTTAAAACACTGGCTGACTAATCTCTCTCTCTTAAGACTCAGGTCTAGGCCATGTTGGCTTAAGGCCCTTCATACTTATTTCCTTTTCCTCTTTTTCTCTTTTTTCTTTAATTCCACATTTGTATTAATTAAAATCTCTATAAAACCCAGTTGACTTGGGTATTTGAATAATTGGGAATACTTCCCTGGCAACCACCTTACATTTGATTTAAAAACCAAGACACTGTAGTGAAACATATTTTCTGTGGTCAAATTTACTCACCTTCTCTTATATCTATCACAATTTATATCTTCCACTATTTTACTCACTACAATTTAAGACCTCAAACATTTTAAATCTTACACTTTCCCCTCCCTTTTTGTACTCCCTTCCCCCCTACCTCCCTTAGTTTCCCCTTCTTACTTTCTCTGTAGGGTAAAATAGAATTCAATACCCCAATAGATCTAGATGCTCTTCCCTCTCAGAACTGATTTTACTGAGAGTAAGGTTTAAGTATTACCTATTAGCACTCTCTTTCTTTCCTTCTTATAATAGTGTTCTTCCCCTCCCCTTCCCATGTGTATCTTTGTGTGATAAAGATTATCCTATTTATTTTATTTCTTCAAGTATCTCTTGGTGCCATCTTTAATTCTCCCTCCCTTTTGCTTTTTTGCATATCATCTTATAGCACTTGTTACCCCAATCTCTTCCAGTGAATGATTCTTCTAATTACTATAATAGTGAATATAATTTTTGAGAGTTACAAATAACGTTTTCCATATGTTAATATAAATAAGTTGATCTTATTGAACCCCTTAAAGAAGAAAGTTTGAATGAAAATTTTTCCCCTTTTCCCTCTCTTTCTTTTTTATCTGCTCATGTTTCTCTTGATCTTTGTGTTTCGATGTCAAACTTGCCACTTAGTTCTGATTTTTTCTTTACAAATACTTGGAAATCTTCTATTTTGTTGAATGCCCAAACTTTCCCCTGGAAGTATATAGTCAGTTTGTTGGACAGGTGATCCTTAGTTGAAGACCTAATTTTCTTGCCTTTCTGAATATCATATTCCAAGCCTTGTGGTCCTTTAGTGTGGTCACTTCCAGATCTTTGTAATCCTGATTGGTGCTCCTTGATATCTGAATTGTCTCTTTTTGACTTCTTGTAAAATTTTCTCCTTATCTTGGAAGCTCTTGAATTTGGCGATTACATTCCTGGTAGTTGTCTTTTGAGGATTTAGAGTAGAGGGTGTTTTATGAAGTCTTTCAATGTCTATTTTTCCCCCTTGTTCAAGAACATCAGGGCAAGTTTCCTTGGATAATTTCTTGTAATATGATGTCAAGATTTCTGTTTATTTATGGGTTTTTAGGTAGACCAATGATTCTCAAATTGTCTCTTTGTGCTCTGTTTTCCTGATCTGTCATCTTTTCAGTGAGATATTTTTTTTGTTTTCCTCTATTTTGTCAGTCTTTTGACTTTGATTTATTAATTCTTGGTGTTTTGCAAAATCATTGGCTTCCAATTGCTTAATTGTGGTCTTTAAGGACTGGTTTTCCTTTTTGGTTTAGTCTATCCCGCTATTTGTAGCTTCCAGCTGTTTCTCTACTTGGGAGTTCTTGTCTTTTAAACTGTTATTTTCTTTTTGAAATATTTCCCACTTTTCTTGCCAAAAGACTCCCTTATTTTTGATAAGCTCCAATTTAAATTCTTCAAGAGTTTGTGGACAATTTCTATTTTTTGGAAGGTTTTGGTGCATTTATTTGTATTTCTTCTGTAGCTTGGGTTTTTCCTCCATAAAAATTATCCAGGGTCAACCCCTTCTTCTTGTCTTTCTTGGTGTTGGGAAGTTGTTGTTCCTGGGCACTGTTTGCCATCACTATGGTGCTTTTCCTTCCCTTTCCAGTTAGAAATCTGAGTGAGATGGGCAGGTTCTCTGTGTATGGAGCTAAAGAGCAAGGATTCTGCCTGAGGCCAGCTCTCAAGTCTCTGCAGCATCTGCTCTTTGCTGCCTCTTTCTGTGCTATTTCCCTGCCAGTGCCCACGGTCTGTGATCCTCAGCCTGCTAGGGCCTCAGGTCTAGCTGCTCTCAGGGATAGGTCCTCAGTGGTCTCAGTCAGCTGCCAAGGACCTAGAGGTTCCCCTCACTCGCTCCAGAGGTGCTCCTCACTCACTCAATGATTCTAGCATGTGCTGGCTCTAACTCTAGCTCCATAGGTGGAGTGGGGGAGGATGGATTAGCTTGCATTTTGGTGGAAGCTTTTTCACCCTCTTATGGTGTGGAAATGCCCATATCCCAAGTACCTTCAATGCTGCGTCCTACTGTAGAGTCCCTTCCTTCATATGAATTTGGTTTTTTTGGCTTTTTGATATAGTCTATATTGTTGGGTGCTAAGGAGAGGATGAGTCTTACATCTAGACTGCTGCCATGTTTACCTGGAAGTCCCTTACCTTCCATCTTGTAATCAATACTGTGTATTGGTTCCAAGGCAGAAGAGTGGTAAGGGCTAGGCAATGGTGGTTAAGTGAGTTGCCCAGGGTCTCACAATTGGGAAGTATCTGAGGCCATATTTGAACCCAGGACCTCCCATCTCTAGGCCTGGCTCTCAATCCACTAAGCTATCCAGCTACCACTTCTAATGTTTAAAATGAGGTAATCATGTCTATTGTACTTCTTTCATAGGTGTGTTTTGGAGATCAAATGAAGATAAGATATCACAAGTGCCTTGCCTTAAACTGTGCCCTCTATAATCTGGCATTAAAGTCATAATCAATAAATAGGCATAGAAGAACCCAGAAGGATCATTTTGGTCTGAGCTATGCTTAATTGGAATCATCCTAGAGGTCAATATTATTTGATCACTTATAACATCTAAGGCTTGATGATCTGACCTAGAAAATACACACACACACACACACACACACACACACACACACACACACACACGTAATTTATTTCCACTTATAATCTTTGGGCTACTTTCCACATTCTTTTAAGAATTAGATGAAGGGTTTCATTTGATTTAGACATTTGGAGAAATTTTTTCTTAGCTTGGCTTCCTGAAGAATTTGAATCAAATTACTTTATGGCAGGGACCAAAATAATATGAAATGCTAGGATGTTTCTATATTCAGAAAATCTCCATTGATTAGGCTTTAAAATACGAATTTATTCTGGCATATTAAATCTTTGGGATAAAAGAAGGTTGTAGAAGATTACCTTCAGCTGTTTCCTGAGTCTAGCCTCCATGATCTCAGGTCCATTTCATTGGACCAGTTCCAGGAACCTGAAACTACCAGGTGCTGTGACTCTGTGATCCATGGGTTCACCTGAGCTAATAAGAGAAGACTCAGAGGACACAACTGTCACCAGGCTGGTGGCCAAGAACTACTATAGACTAACTCTGTTATAGTCTGTATCTAAGACCTCAACAGCTCACAGTCCAGCTCAGTGTTCAAGGATTTTCCCAGGGACACACATCACATAAGGAAAAACACAAACAAAAAGTCATAAAGGAAACTACCCAGGTAGACCCTGGTGGACAAGTTTTGGAAGGATCAAACATGACCACACTTATTTAGGATGAATAATCCCTATTTGGGATATAATTGCTGACCTTTCCAAATTCATCTATCAGTGGGAGACTCCTGACCTTCAACTCTATTCATGCCCAGCCCTATAGCAGACTCTCTGACCCTAGCCAGGTCTCTAGGTCAGTGCAGTTCTACTCGTTCCTCCCTTTTCCTTCCAAACACCAAGTCAACAAGCCAAATCAACAGGTATTTATTGCACACCTACTATGCACTCAGCACCATATTAAGCACTAGCATTACTTATTATGTTATACTATTATATAGTATAATATTACATAGTATAAATGGCTTCGACAGGCCGGCCAAACCTTGTGAGGGTAGCCATCGGGTCATTGACCCCTGGTGAATGAGGGCTTTGCTCACCCAGCATGTGAAGACTGCTTCGGCGGAACAGGAGGAAGAAACCAACAAGAAGGTTCAACGGCTGAGATGGCGATGCAGCAAGGCACTGTGGAGTGCTTAGGGTGTGATGGAGCACAAAAGACAACACGGCCATCCAATGCAGCTGAGGAAGACTCCAGGTGTAACGACTTTTTGTGCCAATGGACCCAGGTTTCCAATGCCGAGAGAGTGGGACTGTCTCTGTGCATCGACTTTTCCACTTAAATCTTCATGCACAGGTGTCTTTGTGCACAAAAACGCACAAAGACAATTGTCATCCTCGGTTCAAGAGACAACCAACAACAATATATTACTTATTATATATAGCATTACTTATCTTGCAACGGCCAAGAAGTTTAGGCTTCCCTCATGGAGTGTCGTCCCATCTCCAATTTTTACTGTTCCCTCCCTCAGTTTGCACTCCTTAGAGGGTAAGATTTCCTACCTAAACCTCTATTACCTCAAATTCCAGGAGTAACCCGTGTGGGTAGCTATGCCCCTAACACTCTAACTCCCTCACCTTCCATCTTGTTCTTCCTTTTAATATTCAGCCATTAGACTCAACTAACTTTTTTTTTTTATTTTGGAAAAGTTTATTTAATGAAATAATTTAGAATATTTTGCCATGGTTACAAGATTCCCTACTAACTCTTAACAAAGGTATTTATTTACCCAAATGGGGTAGCTAGAAAAATAGTTACAAAACATTGATCCCATAAACCCAGAACCCATTCTCCCACCAATACGCCCCTCATCTATGAGGGAAAGTGGGCATAAACATATAACATGTGGTCACATGTATGGTCACGGCAAGTCACAGTTCTAGAACACTTTAAAGCCTCAATGTCCCTTCTCTGTCTGGTACTATAGGGCCTCAGTGTCTTCTGTCTTAATCCAAATCCAAGTCCTCTCAAAGTTCACCCCTAAAAGTGACATCTGGCTAAGCAGTTGGCCATGCTGCTAGCCTGCTGACCTGGGTCAGGTTTTGAAGGCTCAGTATCTCATCTGTACCAGCCTCTCCACCAGACTCTGGAGGCTGGTCTTGTTTCTCCATGGCAGTTACTGACTTTGCCACTTTAGACTTAAATGAAGCTTTGAGGTGGGATAAGGTTATCCATTTTGAGAAAAGGAAGACGTCTCTACAATTCTATTCTCTTAGCTCAGCTTTCTCATTTTTGACCATATTCCATCGTTGCTTCTTGGTTTCCTCACTTCCTGGGCAGTAAATAGCAGTTCAAAAAGGTAGAACTCCTGCTTTTCTTGTCTTTGACCATCCTTCTTGGCTCAAGGCTGGGTCCCCTCAATGAGAGACCTCACTCAGACTTATGGTAACCATCCTGTTCATTTCCCAGATTATCCTATCTGCAGGCTATGGCCATTTCATCAATAATCACCAAAAAGATCCGGACTTCTTTAATCTTTTAAACTAAAAAAGTGGCTTCACTAGTATTTTTATCTCTAAATATCTCCTGTTGACCCTAGCAAGGAAACAGCCATGGTGGTCTATGTACTAGGGCAAGTCCATTGACTGCTACTTTCCTGGTTTTGTGAATCATCCACACAAAGCCTCACATTGCATCTGTCCTGGGCCCCAAGGACCTAAAGATTTGTCCACATCCCAAAGGGGAAGTCCTTATCCTTCCCTCAGAGAGGCTGGTATCTTTCTGCTGAATAGGGGACTGCTACTTTTCTGCCCCTACAGCTCAACTACTCTGCCTCCCTGACTATGTTAATAAAATACCAATTAGCTCTTCTTCAGGGGGAGGTACAGGACAAAAAGGGACAAGATGAAAAAACACAGCACTGGAAGAAAATGCTAGATTTGGAGTCTGGGGGTCTTCCTTCAAATTGAGATTCTGCCTTTTCACTACCTGTGTGACCTTGAGCAAGTCTACTAGTTTCCTCAACTGTAAAATGAAAGTTTGGACTAGAAGCACATTTCATCTCTAAAACTCTGATCACATGATTGGATTATCTCTAAGGCCACATTCAGGTTAAAATTGATGGTCCTAAATGTTAGAAGCAGAAGACACATTCCCACTATTTCCATAGGAAACATGTGATCAAGAATGCCCTTCCCATATAAGATGTATCCCAGGAAGAAATGACAACCTGAGTTCTCCATCCTCAAGGGCTCTTAGCTAATAGTTTACCCAAGGTCACCTAAAAACCTACATGGTATTTCCCTGCCTTTCTTTGCTTTTCCTTTTTTATGGTTGTTATGGTTGTTCAGTCATTTTCAGTTATATCTGATTCTTCATGACCCCTTTTGGGGTTTTCTTGGTGAAGATATGGGAGTGCTTTGCAATTTCCTTCTCTAGCTCATTTTACAGGTAAAAAAACAACAACAAGGTAAATAGACTTAAGTGACTTGCCCAGGGTCACACATCTAGAAAATGTCTGAGGCTGGACTTGAACTCACAAAGATGCATCTTCCTGAATCCAACCCATCATTCTATCCACTGCACCACCTAGCTTCCTTTACAACCTCCTAATCCCAAAACATAGTAGTCAAATGGAAGCAGTGGAAAAGTGTTGGGAGTCACATCACCTTGGAAGTCAGATTTCTGATAGCTACTTCCTGCAAGTTTCCCAGAATTCTGAAATGTTTATAATCAGACCATGGCCTGTGAGGAAATTGGGATTCCAAGAGTCTCAGGATTCCAAAATCCTGATTCTGACACTTTCCACCTTTATACCATAAGCAAATCATTTAACTTTCTCTGAACCTTAAGTTTCTTCATCTTTATATGAAGGGGTTACCCTAGAACAGCATTGGTGAAGATGTGGCACATAGGCAGAGCCGGCACTCAGGTAGCTGCTCCATTCCCCTCTTCCCAGAGCCCAAGGGCAGTTTTGCATGCCTCATGCCTCTGTCCAGCTACCCAAAGCAAGCACTTCCTCCCTCAGCTCTCTCCAGTAATGTAGGGGCTCAAAACCAGCTTGAATTTGCCCTCTGGGTACTCAAACTCAGAAAAGGTTTGCCAAAACTGCTGTAAATGATCTATAAAATCCCTTGAAACTCCAAATGTTAGGATAGATACTTCTGTGTGATTGAGTGGGTTTCTGTTCTTAAATGAATGGGGATGAAAATATAAAAGACTAAAGAAAGAGTGCTGAGAATGGCAAGTGGAGGTCTTAGATGCCTTCTGAACCTTCAGTCTCTATAAAAGAAGCAGATCCAGCAGTGAATAAAGATATGACTCCAATCCTCTTACGGATACTTTACTAGATGAGTGACCTTGAGCCAGTTATTCATCTCTCTGAGTGTCAGTCTCTGTAAAATGGAGACCAAAGTACCTGAAGTCTCCATCTCTAAGACCTTATTGTGAAGCTTAAATAAGATAATGGGTGTAAAGCATTTTATAATTACCAACTAATATGACCTTGTCCTTATCTTAGAATGAAAGTGGAGGGAGAAGGGCACTGCAGAAAAATGTGCCAAGTTATAGGAATAAAGAATAAATCTTTATTTTAACAATAACCTTGGCTACAATCAGAGGATTTAGAATTGGGAAGGACTTTCGAAGTCTCAGTTCATTTTAGAGATGACCCCAAAGTGAAAGGACTCTCTAGATTACGCAGGAAACCAGAAGATGGAATTTGACCCCAGAGCTCTTTTCTCAAGACCACAGTGCCTTCTGTGTGTTTTCTAAGTGTCTTGTTGCCTCCAAAAGAGATCTTTTAAAAGCACTTTTCAAAGCCAACAACTCTGATAATAGAAACTGTGATGTGGTGCAGACCACATCCAATTGGTTTCGGTATTTAGGGAAAAGACAGTTAAACTAACTGTTTTACTATTTTCAATCCCATCAAAATGATTGTGTAGGAGGCAGAGTAATGTAAACTCTGAACCAGGATCCCACAGTTCTATGTTTACATGGACTGGCTGATCTTGGAAGCTTCTCTTTGGCTACTGCCCTCCCTGAGAGGGTTCTCCCTTCTTGGGAACATAAAGATTTGGCTTATGCTGAGGTCTTCATAATAAAAAGGAAGTGTCCTCTCAGCATCCACACAAGCCCTTGGCTTTACAAAAAACATCAGACAGAATGGGCTGTATTCCGTTCAACCAAATATTCAAAATACTCACATCTGAATCTGGAGGCAACCTGGTCAACTGTTCTACTCTTCGTGGTGAAACCTTCCTCCCTCAAGGAACTATCTAGTCCTCCAGGTTTATAGACACACTCAAAGAAAGGCATAATATCTAAAACAAGTGGGATCTATAGTCAGTCAATGAATCACTAAGCAATATATGTTATATTTCAGGAGTTATGATAGTTCTTGGGTATTGAGACAGTCTCTGGCCATGGGGAGTTTACCTTTCACAGGAGTAGGAGCAGGGGAAAACAATGTGTTCACATCTAATTAAATGCAGGATATAGATAAAATAAACAGTAAGTCATTTTAAAGAGGCATTAACAACTAGAGGAATCAGAATAGGTATTTTGAAGGAGATGACATTTGAGCTGAACCTGAACAGGAAACTAGATGATATTATGTGTATAAACCGGATCAAAGTGTTTGCCTTCTCCAAGAGGGAGGAGGGAGACAGTTTGGATTTTATAATTTCAGAAAATGTATGTTAAAAATTGTTATGATGTGTTTTTGAGAAAATAAAATATCTTTGAATATTTTTTAAAAGTGACTAAATGTTTCAAGAGATAGAGGTGAGGAGAAAGAGAATTCCCAGCATGGGTGATAGCTGCTGCAAAGCACAAGGTAGAAGATGGACTGTCATAGAATGGGAATCGCAAATTGGCCAACATGACTGAAGCATAGAGGCTTTCTACTTTCTGCCTTGGACCAGCCTAGTCTGGAGCATCATGTCCATTCACTTAACCATTTCAGACCTGTTCAAAAGTGGAATGGACTGCCTCAAAGAGGAATCAACATCACCATCAGTGGCAGTCTTTATGCAGAGGCTAGAGTTGGGAATGTTGTACAGAATAATCCTGCTCAGGTGAAAGTTGGTCTAAATGGCCCCCAATCTCCCTTCCAGTTCTGAGATTCCAGGAATCTGGGAAATACATTGAAAAGTTAACAGTGTCAGGCTTAGAGGGGCATTCATTACTATGAATTAATAAGTAATAAATCTCTGGGAACAGCTAGAATTTGGACAAATAGTAACTAAGTTTCTTGCCTGCCTTTTGGCTCCCTAATATCCAGGAGATTCCTTTGGTTCCCAGCACCGTTGAGGTAGCAACCCATCTTCATGGCCCCTTGGAGTCTGAGGTCTTTCCAGACTTTCTGATAATGAATGAGAATTATACTGTAGCAGTAAAAATGAATAAATACTCCTAGTATTTAAAAAATATAGGATTTTTAAATAATAAGTTACAAGAGAAGAAAAAGAAAAAGGGTTCTTTCAGTCAAGTAAGCAGAGCAAAGAGAGCCAGAGACTCATATCTGCAGCCCTTTACCAAAAGCACAAGCTCCAAAAAAAGAGCCCCACAGCGTGGGTCTCAGCCAATTTATCTCCCAAGCATCCTTAAGTAAAATGAGGTCATAACTTAACAGGATGCTGGGATGTAGCTCAGGTGTGGCAAATTTTCCATCTGCCCAATACCTATATTCTTTCTATCTCTAAACCAACTTCCTCTTGCCCTGGAAGAACCTCCACATCTCTACTGTTACCATCTGAGCTCTACATGTAGGTAAATGTCTTGTAGAGCAAGTGATGGATGGTCTGTTAGTCTTCATTCTGACTGCAGGGGGTACCAGAGACCATAAATCAGTGACAACTAGGCATAGTCATGCAGGCAATTAGTCATCTTATAGAAGTTATTTGTGACCCTGAAAGCCAAAAATTCCTGGCAAAGACCACACTTAAAATTCTGTCTTGTGTAATCTAGGTATAAACCAAAATCTCACACCATATGCTAAGATAAGGTCAAAATGGGCATAAAATTTGATGATATCATAAACAATTTAGGAGAACTTGAAAAATATTATCTGGCTGGTTTATGGATAAAGGAAGAATGTAGGACCAAACAAGAGACAGAGAGGATCAGGGGAAGTAAAATGAATCATTTTGATTATGTGAAATTAAAAAGGTTTTGCACAAACAAAACCAATGCAGCCATGATTAGAAGGAAATAGAAAACTGAGAGAACTTTATTTAAGCAAATTTCTCCAAATAAAGGCCACATTTCTCAAATATAAGAGAACTGATTAAAATGTATAAAATATTAATTATTTCATAATCCATAATTGGTCAAAAGATATGAAAAGGTAGTTTTCATTAGAAGAAATCAAAGCTATTTATAATTATTTGAAAAAAGCTCCAAAACACTATTGATTACAGATATGCAAATTAAAACAGTTCTAAGATGTCATCTCATATCTATCAGATAGGCTAATATGACTGAAAATGTTGAAGAGGATGCAAAAAAATTGGGGCATTAATGAACTGGTTCAACTACTCTGGAGAACAATTTGGAACTGTGCTCAAAGGGCTATGAAACTGCCTCAGCAATACTGCTACTTAAGTCTGTACCAAAAAGAGATCAAAGAAAAAGTAAAAGGACCTATAATCTACAAAAAATAACTAGCAGCTCTTTTGTTGTGATGTCATAGAATTAGAAATTAGAAATGCCTATCAATTGGGAATGGCTAAACAAGTTGTGGTATATGATTGTGATAATGTGGTATAAGAAATGACAAGCAGGATGGGAAGAGCTATATGAACTGATGCAAAGTGAAGTAAGCAGAACCAGGAGAACAGTGTACACAGTAATAACAATATTGTAAAAATGACCAGTTGTGCAAGAATTAGGTATTCTGATCAATCAAGACAATTCCAAAGAACTCATAACGAAAATGTTATCCACCTCCAGAGAGAGCTGATGAAGCTGAAGTATAGATTAAAGAATATTTTTTTCATTTTCTCTATTTTTCTTGCTTTTTTGCAACATGACTAATTTGAAATATATTTTGTGTGATTTCACATGTACAATTGATGTCCCATTTCCTACCTTCTTGACAGGTACTGCTGACAGGAGGGGGAGAATTCTGAACTCAAAAAATGTTTAATGAATATTTTTTTTTATTATTAAAACCCTTACCTTCCGTCTTGGAGTCAATACTGTGTATTGGCTCCAAGGCAGAAGAGTGGTAAGGGCTAGGCAATGGGGGTCAAGTGACTTGCCCAGGGTCACACAGCTGGAAAGTGTCTGAGGTCAGATTTGAACCTAGGACCTCCCGTCTCTAGGGCTAGCTCTCAATCCACTGAGCTACCCAGCTGCCCCCAATGAATATTTTTTAAGATAAAAATTTCTCTGCTTTGGGTCTGCCTTGAATGGCACCTAGAATTCCCCATATTTTTGCCAGATTTGTATCTTTCTGTGCAGGTTGTTTATGAACCTCCATCTATATGAACTCCCCACTTTAGGGATGGCAAGCAGTGTACCATGCTTGTATTTTTTCTGGTACCATGTAACATCTGGAAGTGCACAAAATGTAGGTTTAATTCTATCCCAGTGGAAAAAGGAAAAGGGCTAAAAGAAAGTATTTCTACTCTCCAGGTCATCAGGGAGAATTCATTGTTCTATGAGAGAAGTGAAAAAAATTCTTTAAGGTAGACATAAAGCAGAAAGGGATGCTAAAAAGCAGCAGGGAATTCTCACCTGTGTCAGGTTGGATGGTAAAATACCTCAGCATGAAGAAGGACCCAGATAACAGGGATGTGGATATTCCTGCAGGAAGCAGGTTCTTGGACCTCAAAGGATATTAGAGGAAATCTACAGACAGCATCAGTTTAGAGGTCATGCAGTAATGATCAGAAGAAGAAGGAAAGCGAGTAATGAAGCTTGATGATTGCCTATTCAGTGATAGGAACCAAAGCACCTATTCATTGCATTATAATCTGACATAAACAATGGAGAAGACTTATCTGCTTGGGCAATGCTCAAATTGTCAAAGCTAACCTTTATCATTTATTTGTGGTGATTTGTATGTGGACAAATGGCATCATCACAATCAAACTAGAACATACAGCTAAGGATTATGAAGTCCTGAGGGGGACGGTGGAGGGTAGAATCCCCTAAAGATGTTGAAGGAATTCTTCCAGACATCGAAGGTGGACACAGGGAGTATTTTCCTCATTAGCACAATTTGAAAGTGGGGAATTTATAAAAGAAATAAAGATGTGGAAAGTGAACATCTGATCGTGAAGAGAGTATCCAAGAATGGGATTTAGCTTTCCAAACCATGACTTAAAATATAGGAATGATGTGAATTTGGACAGGCATGGAATTAACAAGGACAAGTTATTGCATATCAAACCTAAAGTAGACTCAAGCTTTAAAAATTCAAGGCAGAAGAGTGGTAAGGGTTGGGCAACTGGGGTTAAGTGACTTGTCCAGAGTCATACTGCTAGGAAGTGCCTGAGGCCAGATTTGAACTCCAGACCTGGCTCTTATCCATTGAGCCACCTAACGTTGGCCCCCTCCCTCTCTCCCTCTTAAAAGATGAACTCAATTAAACAGGTGTTGCTTCTGCCACATATAGTTCTGTGAGTCTTATAAACAGAGTAAGGGAAACTTTTAACTGAAAATGGGGGAGAAAGAGAAATTCTTCTCACATAGATCTTATCAACCCAGTGTAGAGAATTGAAGATATAACAGAGGGAGAAAACTGGTGAAAGAGAGGACCAGTAATTAATGGGAAATGATATCTAAGGAGAATTCTGAGAACAAAATCTAAGGCTCTGAGTCTACCTATAACTTAAAAGCACAAGGTATGGGTAATAAAGAGTCTATTGGAGATATCAAGGCAAAGAGGAAAATCTGACCTCATAAGAACCCCTGTGCCTTAGTGAGATGGGTTTGGATTGGATTGGGATTGGGCTTGGAATAAATAGGAATGTGTACTCCACGGCCCTGAGGTTCCTTCTAGCTATACTCATATGGATCTGAGTGGAACCATCACAATCTGCTTCTGAGCAACAGCAGAGCATTGATTGCCAATGAGGAATGGAAGAGTACAAGAATGGGGCTGCTCCATCCTGAAGTCCATAATCAAGAAGGGGTACAAATCTAGACATCATTGGTGAGCCCTTTAACTGTCCAAGTTTATGATGCGAGTCAGTAGCAGAAGTGGATCTCCACCCCAAGTTGTCTGACCAGAGTCCTACCAGGATGTTTGAGGTACAAGATAAGCATCATTTGCATTGGATTAGAGTAGTCTAGTGGTAAAGGCTAAGAGTTTGATTCAAATTCTATCATTTACTATCTGTGTATCTTTGAGAAAATTTCCCATTTATATAGCAGTTTTATAGTTTGCACACATTTCCTTTATTTGAGCTCCAAAACAATGCTGTGAATTAATTGCTATTTTCATCCCTATTTTATAGATGAGAAAACTGGGTCTCAGAAAAGTTAAATGCTTCCTCGGGGTCACAGAGCCAATTCATATCGAAGGCAGGAGTTGAATCCAAATCAAACACATCACCCAGACACTGGACAAATAACTTCATCACTGAGACTTAGTTTACTCATCCATAAAATGGGAGGGTTGGACCTGTTGACCTCACATTTCCCTTCTAGTTCCAAATCTTTGGTTCAATGACCGAAGGATCCTAAAAATCCACCATGTTACGCTACCTCCAGACTAACCAGATTCCCATTTTGTCTTCATTCAATTTGCACCATAGGGCTAACAGAAGCAGATCAAATCTGATGAAGACCTCACTGGCAAATTGCCCTCTGTTGCTGAATGCCAAGAGAGGGACCTAGATGCATCAATATTGGCATAATCACATTTACTCCTGCTTTATTGAGCACAGACATTCTGCAGCAGAGATTCTATTCCACCCTTAAAGACTTTGTAGCAGTAGAGTCAGAATGACAGTTTCTATTTATCTTTGTTCTCCACCCTCTGGAGGTGTTCAGAAATTCCCCACTGCTAAATTAATTCAGATGGAATTCTTCACTCTATTGGAATTAAAATGCCATAGTTCTCTTTCTCCAAAAATCTTCTTCCTGCTCTCCCCATCGTCCTTGAAGAATGATGGAACAGAGAAGTCCCACGGGGAAGGATGGGAGAGAGGCTTGGAACCCTAAGAAAGGTTAACAGTTCCCATTGGATACTGGTCTTCTGCCTTGGCCAGATTCCTGGAGAAGGGGAACCTGCTGGAGACAATCACCCTGCAAGGAGCAGTGAGGGATTGTGGGGAAAGCTTGATTCTTGTAAACTTGGACTTCTAAACCCAAACAGGTAAAGGGGCAGGAGGAGAGGTGGTGCCATTTGGGAGAAGTCACAGTCCAAATTAGCAACCAGGGCTAATGGAACATCGAAGAAGCCAGCATCCTTATGAGGAAAGAGAATAATTCCTACTTCTATAGAGCTTTAAGGTTTACATGACCTTTTCTTCCCAGCATCTGGGTGAAGTAGCGAGTTCAAATATGATCCTCCCCAATTAACAAATGAAGTAGGTATTTGTATGTATATACATATCTGTGCATGTGTGCATTTGTGCATTGTATAGAGTGGCACATGTTTTCAAGTACTTGGCACAGTGCCTGGCACATAGTAATTATTATTATCATTATTATTGTGTGCATATATACAGACATTCATCATATACACACAAATAATCAGTGTACACAGATACATCTGTGCATGACCGTTTTGGGGTGTCTCTCCAGACTGGCATTAGTGAAGAGTGGACTCACCAAGGAGGTCACTCTCTTTGTCTCATCCTCTCTCCCCAACTTGGCATAGGCATGGGACTCTGATTCTGTGTGACAGTCATTCTCAGGTATCCCTCCTGGCATCCCTCTGGCCTCATATCTCTTCATCTAAAAAGTAAGAAGGTTAAACAAAGAGGGTTACCAGACTCATAGGATCAAGAATTAGAAGGAGAGGAGGCAGCTGAAGGGCTCAGTGATTAAAGAACCAGGTCCAGAGTCAGGGGGTCCTGGGTTCAAATGTGGCCTCATACACTTCCTAGTTGTGTGACCCTGGGCAAGTCACTTAACCCAGGACCTAGCCTTTACCATTCTTCTGCCTTAGAACCAATATTTAGTATTGATTCTAAGACAGAAGATAAGAGTTTTGTTTTTTTTAAGGGAAGGACCCTAGTGCAGGGCTGCTTCACCTGGAGTCTGTGAACTACTAGAAACAGATTTAATCACCATATTTCAATATAATTGATTTCCTCTGTAATCCGATCTTTTATTTTATTCAAGAGCATGATTCCAAGAAGGGGTCCATTGAGTTCACTAGACTACCATATTCCTTGAGCAGAGTACTAGAACCAACCCTTCTGTGATGGGTAGTTTGCTAGGGAGAATTAGAATAAAGAATGGGAAAGATGGATCCTTTTCTTAGGTCCTTTCCTTGGGGAGAAGACCTGTACAGATAAAAAGATCCTAAGAAATCCAAAACAATATAGACGATAGCAAAGGAGAGATTTGTTTAGGGTCTGGCGACCTCAAATGTTATGCTTTTGTCAGATCCTCTCACAGGACAAAGGCCTGGGTCCCCCTTCAGGGACTTCTTATCTCTGTGGCTGATAGCCCCCAACCAGAGCATCTGGGGAATCTCTCACGGTATGACACCCCACCACCACCAGCAGCAGCTCCATTTTCAAGCACGACTCCCAAGATTCAAAGAAAAGGAATCGCACTCATAACAGAGATCACAGAAAATGACAACCGCCATCAATGATCAGCTGTTCTCCCAGACTTGTATAGCCTCTGTGACTTAGGGGCATGGGGTGTTGCTCCCAGCAGAAGCTTGCTTCCTCACTGGCATGATGAGCTCTTTGCAATTCTTGGTAGGTGATGTTAGACATCTCCCCCCTTCCCCTGCCACCATTGCTGTTTCTCCAAATCACTCCACCTGCATTTCTCTGCAACTCATAATAGATGAAAGAATTTGCCTTTTTCCAGAAGGGATAAAAAGCTTCTCCTTCCTTGAGGTCTTTGCTTGCTGCAGAAGGGCAGATTTCCAAGTTTCTCTGACATGGCAAGAAACATGGTAGAAGCTGCCTTTACTTGGCCCAACCACCCTTGTTTGCTTCCTTCCTATATCCCCATCTTTCCTCTCCATAGCTAAACACACAGAGAAAGTCTCTATCTTTTGAGGGATTTTCCACCAATCTCTGGTCACAGCTAACAGGAGAGTCTAGAACACACCTCACCCTTCTTGTTTCTGAATGGGTCTCCATCATCCGTTCCTTGTTAGGACTTTGTGACTCCTCAATCTATGCTAGTGTTTCTAGCAGGCACCCAGGTAGTGAACTTCATCCCTCACTAAGGATAATTTGCCCTAGCCCCCCAATTTCTCCTCAATATCTTTTAAGTCACTCAAGTCTCTCTGAGAGAAACTGGAAGGAATTTTTCAAATTATTTGTAGCTTCTTCCTGTATCTAGAAAATTAGGCAGAGAAACACAAGTGTTCTCCAACCATAACAGCACACTGAATCAGAGAAAGGAGAGAGGAATAAAATACCTGAATAGTCCCTGATCCATGGAGAGTTTAGTGCCTGAAACTGGGAATATCTGACTCACCAGTTCCATTATTTCCCAGCAGTTCCACAGGCCAGGGGGTTCCATTTACAAAAAACAAATCTTCTAATCATAGAGATCAGTGCTGGCTGACAGGATAGTTTGGCCACCGGAGTCAGATCAAATTTATTTAAATAAAGAAACCTTTCTGCAAGATATAGGGACCAAGAAGAAATAGATTTTCCCTTTCAGGTAGTGAAAGGTTGAGAGATTTCTCTTAGAGGTTTGAGGGAATTCGTGACAGTAAATAGACTTGGCTGGGTTGTTAATTCTGTTGGCCAACCTTGAATAACACTGAATGCTGGCACAGTGCCACTTGAGGGAGCTAAATATACCTCCTTGCCTCTGACCAATCTTTCTTTTTTTGTTTGTTTTTCAAGAAAATAAACCCTTTAAAATCTATCATTTCCCAGTTATTTTAACTGGACCTTGAGACTGAGAGGAGCAGGAAAGGATAAATGTACAGGACACATGTCTATTTAAGCATTAGCAAATAATTAAAACTGAGAGCAATCTTATATTCTCTCCCTCATCCCTCTTTCTTGAATATATCCCTTTATCTCTGTCTTTCTTCACCCCCATTTCCATTAGAATGTTAGACTGAATCTAATCAGATTACATTGAAAAGGAATAAATGTAAAGTCCTATGTTTGGGCTCAAAAAAATCAATTTTCCACATTCAAAATGGAAGTGGCATGGTTAGACCCAAGTTTCTATGGAAACAATCTGACTCAAGATTTTAGTGGGCTAAAGACTCTTTGGGTTAACAAGATAGATGGTTTGGCGATCCAGCATTGAGCGAGGGGTTTGAAGTCAAAGGACCTTAATCCTAGTTTTATCTCTGCCTTTCACTTTAACCTGAGTGACTATGAACCAAACATTTAGCCTGTCTGACTTGCTGCTTATCCTCTAACAGCTCTAAATCTATGATCCTAAAGCCCCCCACTGAATTGTGATCTTCTTCAAGGAATGGAAAAGCATTAGAGCAGAAATAATTTTACTCTAACCCTCAAGAGAAAAAAAAACAAATAAGAGTAATAATAATTTATAGACCTTATCTATCAGCATGTACTTAGGCATAGAATCATTGTATCACAGCTGAATAGCATATGGTGGTTAATGTTGGAAGTCATTGAGTTCAATTCCTTATTTTTTACATAAGAAAACTGAAACTCAGTTAAGTGACTTGCTCCTCATTACACAGCTAGTATTTATCTCTAGATAGAATTCAAAGTCAGGTCATCTTGATTCTGAGTCCAGTGGTCTATGCATTCTACCAGTCTGGCTCTTAGACTGCCAGGAGATTAATTGTTGTTTGTTCTTCATTTTTGAAGAGGACCAATGACATCATGTAGGTGGTACCTTGACTTGATTATGGTTGGATTTAAGTGAGTCAGAGTTGCACCAAGTCATCAGCTTCACTCTCTTCCAGAGTCATCAAAGTCCAGTGGCAAGACAAAAGTCAGGATAACTGGTATTGGCCCCAGATGCAGTTGATGGTCTTAACATTGTGGTGTCCGATGAAGCTTTAAATGATCCACAAAATTGCACAGAAACAAGATTAGTTATTTGACTTTGAGAAATTTCAAAGTTGTAATGACTTCAAACATTTCCTTAAAACAAAAGCCACTTTCTTAAACACTAATATTCTTCTGGCCATGTATTGTTGTGGGTGACAGAACATTATTTTGGGGGGAATGGAACAAGAATGCCACCCAGAAAGCAATGGAAAGGCCCATTGGGCTGTGGTGCATTGCAAGCAAGGAATTATATGGGAGAAGTGAAGTGGAGTGTGTCATCCAAGAAATAGGTGAGCAGAAAAAAAAGATGGACTTATCATGGATCAAGAGGGAAGGCTAATCAATAGTCTATCCTGAATAGCCCACATGGTTTTAGTATGTCTTTGAAAAGGTAAAAAGGACCCCAGGATAGTAGGTGACTCCCTGTGGCCAACTTATGGAAAGACATAATCAACAAATACAGGTTGGCTAGGCATGGATAGGTACTGGAAGGAGTGCCCACATGACTGGCTTCATTTCACCATTCAAGCGGGTAACATTTGGAGCTTATGCTGCAATGTACAAAGTACTTTCTATACATGACTTTGTTCGAGCCTTATAACCACACCTGGGGGTACATAGTACCAGCATCATTGCTCCCATTCTGCAGAGAAGGAGAAGAAGCTCAGAGAAATGTAGTGACTCGTGCAAGCTGGTGAACAGCAACAGAGCCTGTAGTCAGATCTAAGATTTCTTGTTCCACATTCAGCATCCCCTCAACTACACTGCACTGTCTGTCCTTTTTAAAAATGGAAAAAAGGGGAAAACCTTAAAAATAAAAATACATGCTGACAGGAACTGATAAAGCAGGATTACATGGTAAATAGCATGATGGACTCAGAGTCAAGAGAGTCAAGGACTGAAGTCCCATCCCTGACACTTACTGGTGGTATGACCCTGGGTAAATCTTTTGCATTCTCTTAGAATGAATCTTCTCTGGTACAAGGTAATAATCACATTCATCATACCTGCACCTAACAGTACTATTCTGAGGAATGAAGGAGAGAGCCTAAAGTGCTTTGTAAACTTTAAAGTACTTTATAAATGTCAACTATTATCATTATTCAAAATATACTGCTATAAGAATATGTTGATAATAGTATTAACATATCCTAACAGCATAATATTATTGTTATGTTCTATCAGTATAGCAATACCATATTTAATTCATTTATATATTCTAAATATCATGATACTTTCTATATATGATTATATTTTATTAGTAATGCTATATTATATATCATAGCTATTATTGTTGGTACTCAGATCAGGGGGCATGGTTTGGTCAGCTAGTGTTTCATTTATGAGAAAATCTTTTGACTTTTAGTGTAAGCACAACTGAAAGTTCCTTCCTTATAAATCTTTTTAAGTGCCAGAGATCATGAGTCATAGGCTTGCTGGATATGTGACTCATCTCCCTTGAAAAAGAACAAGCTCCCATGCGAGAGCTGGTTATTGCCCACAGCATCTCGACTGAGCCAGCCCCCTCTGTCCCATCTTCTTCCTTGTGCACAGGACAGGCTCACTCCAGACCTTGCTGTTTTTTAGGAGTTTCAATCAACAACACAAATTCCTCTTAACACAAGACTATTTGCTCCAGTACATCCCATGACCAGCACGGAGGAGCTATGATATACAAGACACTTGAGTTCTAGTGGCATTAGACATTTCCTATCATGTTCATGTATTGGGTAAGAGGTATTTTGGAAGGTAAGAGGTACCAAGAAGGGACTTCTGGGTAAGAATTAGAAGGGGTTATAATGGATCATGATTACTCATTATAAAATTTTCCATTCCCATGACTCAGTCCTGAACACAGGTGTCTGTGGTATACTTTGAAAATTAAATAGTACATTTTTAAAAATAGAACGGATTTCTTAAAGTATCTACAAAAGTTCCAAACAGAGTTTAACAAAGAATATATTTAAATATCTATAACCACAGCCTCTGTGTTGTTTTGGGTCTCAGTTTTCTCATCTGCACAAAGAGTTCTCCAAGGTTTCTTCTAACTCTAGAGCCCAATAGAATTGGTGCTTCTCAACTGCCTGAATACAGCGGTTGAGGGGACATGACAGAGGTGAGACTCTAAATGAACACTCTAATGCAAATACTATCAACAAAGCAATGGGTTCAAATCAAGAAAACATGTAATGCCCAGTGGATTTACGCGTCAGCTATGGGGGGTGGGGGGCAGGAAAAGAAAATGATCTATGTCTTTAACGAATAATGCTTGGAAATGATCAAATAAAATATAATTAAAAAAAAAGAATTGGTGCTTCTCGAGAGCAGGCATTACTTCATTTTTTTGGTATTTGCATCCTCTGTACTGTTCCCATTTCCTGTAACATATTAAGGACTTAAATATTATTGATTGATCTGGTAATCAATCAATGGTCCTATGGGTTGGCCACAAAATCCATTAGGATGTGAGCAACTAGGTGTCTTAGTGGATAGAGAGGAAGTCCTGGGTTCAAATCTGGATTCAGATATTTCCTAGTTGGGAGACCCTGGGAAAGTCACTTAACCCCAATTTCTTAGCCCTTACTGCTCTTCTGCCTTGGAACCAATACTTAGTATGAATTCTAAGACAGAAGGTAAGAATCAAAAATATATTAGAATGTTATAGTTTCAGTCCTTAACATCACAGAGAAAAAAAGAATTTCTCTCCTCTCCCAAATTAAAAATATCAACCTTAAAATTCACCAAAACTTCTGATGATTTGAATATTTTTGGCTATTTGTGAGGTAGTGGGACATAGCAACAAGGTAGATCCTAAGCCTATATCCTGGATCTTCCACTACTTAGTTCTTCAACTCTAAGCAAGTCCCTTTAATCTCTCTGAATGTCAGTTTCCCATTCTGCAAAATAGGACTAAAAGTTCTTCAGGTGATCTGTCTCAGGGAAGTTTTGAGCACTATGCTTCATTAGCCTACACAAATGGGAAATGCTAGTAGTTACTGTTGTTTTCTATTGGACAGCAATATATAGACTCTTGTTAAAACTTTGCCCTGAGTCTAAAATGCTCATCCTCCTTACCTCTGCCCCTTGAAATTCCTGTTTTCTTTTGAAACTCAGTTCAAGCACCACTTTGTATATAAGACCTTCCATGATCTCCCTGACCCCCTCAGATGATAGTGTCATTCCTCCTTCAACATGACCTGATTCCTATTTGGGTTGTTGTCATCCCTCTTGTCCCACTTCAAATGGAAGTTTGTTGGGAACAGGATTTGTTTCATTTTTTTTTGTATTTTTATCCCCAGCATAAAGCACTGTTCCAGGTACAATATAGACATTTAGCAAAAACTTATAAATGATTGATTGGTTGCTTATTCTTGGCTAGATTCCATGCTATAGCTTTGAGTAAGCTTCTTTGCTTGTGAAGTCCAGGGAGACTTATTCTAGTGATGAAGAGGAAGCCAATCTATATCCCTATGACTTCACCCTAGAGGGGAATAGCAAAGGAGGGAAGGGAAAGGAGCTGGGTTGAGTCCCTCTTTCAGTCTTGGGTCTGTTTCCAAATAGCCTTTCCCAGCTGGGAAAGTAGTAGTATCAGTAGGAAAATCAGTAGCATCAGCTGCACTGAAGTTGGGACCATCATTTTTAGTAGAGTTCTAATGAGGGATTATTCTACCCAGGTCAAACTTAATTTTACAATAGAAAGAGCATTATATGTGGAATCAAAGCAACTAGACCACAACCTTAACTTCTCTGATGACCACCAGCCTCAAATCTACAACTGCCTATTGGACAAATTGAATGTCCCCTAGACATCTTAAATTCAACTCATCCAAAATCAAATGCCTCTTTCTCTCCAAGCCCTCTCCCCTTCGATACTTTCCTATAACAGTGAAAGGTACCATCACCCTTCAGTCATTGGGACTCACAATGTAGGTCCTATCCTCAGCTCCTCACTTTTTCTCACCACAACATCCAATTTGTGACCAAAGTTGTCAATTTTGTCTTTGTAACATCTCTGGCATATTTTCTCTTCTTTCCTCTGACACTCCCACCACTCTAGTACAGACTTACACTAACTCATGCCTGGACTATTACAATAGCCTGATGAAGGGTTCTCCCTGCCTTAAGTCTCCTCTCACTCTAGTCCTTCCTCCACTCAGTTGTTGGCATTATTTTCCTAAAAAGTAGTTCTGATCATATCTTAGACACTCCTCCCTACCCCTAACTCATTAGTCACTCCAGTAATTTAATTTTGCCTCCAGGAACAAATATGAAATGCTCTGAGAGTCAAAATCTTTCATGACCTGTTCCTTTCTACTTTTCTAGTTTTCTTGTACCTTTTCACTCTACCCACCCTAAAACATTGTGAACCAGTAGCCTTGACCTCTTTGCTGTTCCTTCCATGCAACTCCATTTCTTGACTCAGAGAAGTTTTTCTATAAGTTCCCACACCTGAAATGCTCTCCTTCCTCATCTCTGCCTCCTGGCTTCCCTTCCTTCAAATGACAACTAAAATCTGACCTTCTTCAAGAAGCCTTTCCTGATCTCCCTTAATTCTGTCTTCTCTTTGTTAATTATCTCCAATTTATTCTATATGTAACTTGTTTGCATATAGTTGTTTGTAGGCTCCTCTTTAGAATAGGAACTCTTTGATGGTACATACTGTTTTTTACTTTTTTTGTATCTCTACTACTTAGCACAGTGCCTGGTACATAGTTGGTGCCTAATAAATATTTATTAACTAATTTACTTCTCCTTCTATCCTCCAGCTGTAGATTTCCTTTGAAATCTGCCTATTGTTCTTTCTGGGTCCCAATAAGTGATATCTCTGGACCTTTTTCTTCCTCTCATTCTCCCTTCTACCCTCCCTCCCTACATTCTTCCCTTTTTTAGTTGCTTGCTTCTTTCCTTTTCTTGAATATTTTAAGCAAATAGAAGTTGTATATGGATATTTTATGATATAAAAATAGTAAGGGGGATTATATGAAACAGTAAACTTTTATGTACAGCTTTTTCAAAGATATATGTGTGTATACTTAAAATGTTTAACAAGATAGTAATGAAATTGCTCTATTTTGGTGAGTTTTAGAAAAAATTTTAGAAAAAAAATCTTATTAATAGTCTCCACCTTCATTTCCATCACTACTTAACTAATCCACCTCCACTCAACCCCTACTCAGTGCTTTCTAAACCATTTCTTATAACCGCTATATGTAAAAACCAAGAAAAACAAATCAGCACCTTGGCCAGGGATGGTCCTGTACCTTTAGCCCATTACCTTCCTGCTAAGAGGGGAGCACTGTATTTTTACATCATTCTTTTGAAGTCATGATGAGTCTTTTCTTTTTTTCTTTAGAATATTTTTTTCATGAATGCATGAGCCATGATCCCCCCCTCTTCCAGAGCTAACAAGCAATTCCACTGGGTTGTACATATATCATTGGAAATCTTTGCTTTGATCACAGTTCTGAGGTCTTTTATTGCACAAGTTATTCTGCTGGTTGTGCTCATTCTGCTCAGCATCAGTTCATATGAGGGTTTTTTTCTGAATCTATCATATTTGTCATTTCTTATGAAGATGAAATACATTCATATTCTGTAATTTACTTGGCCATTCTCCAACTGATTTAAACTTTTTTGCTTCCTATAATTTGCTTCAACAAAAAAGGACTTCTATAAATATTTTTACATACATAAGACCTTTTCCTCTGTTCTTTATCTCTTTGAAGTACATGACTGGCCCCATTTACAGAGGAAAACCTGCTCCCTTAGGCTCCCAAAAAACATAGAAAGAGACATTTTAGTTTTCCTGTCTGAATGCTAGCCTTGACTTGGGAGCCTCTAGCCAACAATCAGAAGCACACTTGAACTCTTTGATTTAACCTCAGTTCTAATATGGTCTCCATAATATTCCATCAAGTTAGGAAAGTCTGATTTCACAATATGATGATCCCTTCTTATTCCAGTGGTTTGGCTGGACGTTTCCCACCTGTGTCAGCACTTAATGTGGGATTCAGGAACTTCTTGTGGTAGAGAACCAATCTTCAAGCTAAGAAGATGTAGGTTCAAATCTTTACCCTGATCCTTACAGGCTATATGACCCTAGGCAAGTTAATAAGCCTTTAAGTGCTCTGCCAACTCTTTAAGACTGTAAGTTACAAAGAAGGTAATATCCTAGGGCAGTTAGGTGGCTCAGTGGAGAGAGGCAGGTCTAGAGATGGGATATCCTGTGTTCAAGTCTGGCCTCAGACACTGCTTAGCTATGTGACCTTGGGCAAGTAATTTAACCCCAATAGCCTAGCCCTTATCACTTTTCTATCTTGTAACCAATACTTAGAATCAATTTTAAGGAGGTCAGGTTTTTTTTTTTAAAGTAAGATTCTGCATCAGCAAAGGAAGGTCCTTCCTATCTCAATGGAATTACAAGTCCACTCCATATCTATCCCTAGCAGCTAAGATAACATCCTCAGTCTCCTTAAATTATCCTGCTAGTACCCACAAATTTGTCTGGATCCAACTGGACAAGGTTATTCAAAGTACCCAGGATTACAACTCAATGCCTACTAACATAAAGAAAGGTAGGCACCTTACAGAATTGTCATAGACTGAGGAGGGAAAATAACATAGCAACAATAATTAAAAATATAATAATAATATCTATACTACAATTCCACTGCATAATTTTACTTTTTTCCTCAATAGGAGAAAATTGAGCTTATTGTTTCTAAAACTTAAAATCTCTAACCCTTCTAAGGAGTTTCAGAGATCAGACTAAAGGACCCCTAGGGGGTCAAACTCTTTTATGAGAACTTTGGGGCTGGTTTTTATGTTAAGGAATTCTGTAAAGCTTTTATTTCCAAGCCAGGAAGCCAGATGATAGTATATTGACATTCACAGGGTCTATCATCCAGGGATTCAGTGCAAAGTGGAATTGAACATATTGTCCAGTTAAAGGACAAATGCATTATTTCCCGACTCTTTTCAATGGATAAGCTTTGTAAAAGATCTGGGAGAGAAGGTGTCTTTGTGGCCATTGCTCCCAAACTTGAATTGGCAAGCCTGGATTCCCTTTGGCAGGTGCTTTTCTGGATAGTCATGTCACACACACACACACACACACACACACACACACACACACACACACATATGCCAAATCCTGCCCAGACCAAAGTAAAGGAGAAATTTGGCAGTGGGCTAACAAATTTGAGGAGGAACATGCTTCATGATTCAAACTCATATAAGAGCCTAAATCCTTTGAGCAGCTTTGGAATGTCAGAGGAATGATCACTTATAAAAAGACAGCACGGTCTTAGGTAGCTGACTCACTGGTGTGAGTCATTCCTGCTGAGCTGGACACTTTTGTGAGTTTATAAGCTCTCAAGAACTCATCTTCTAGCAAGTTTAGTGGGAATGGATGCTGTTAAGGATATTGATGCTTCTTTGAATTTGGGACTCCAATGGGGGCTTGCTTTCCACCTGAGTCAGATTGCTAGAAAACCTGAGGGAAAAGAGGGAGTCAATGAATGGAAAGTGATAGTTTCACAGAATCTCATAGCTAGAAGAGACATCAGAAGCCATTTTGTTTAACCCACAGCCTGATAGATCAGAAAAAACAATGGCTTTAACAGCCGAGTTCCTGGGTTCAAATCCTGCCTTTGCTATTTCTAGCTGGGTCTTTATTAGAGCAAACAATGAGTCCTCTGAAGTGGTCATATTTTCTGAATTCTCACTTCATATTTCCACTGGACAGGAAAAAATGATCATCTTTTACATAATTACAACTTCTAAAAGTCTGAATACAAATATGTGTGATAATTTCAGGGGATTCATTATTTGCACTAATCAGAATCTGACTGTACTATTTGTGTGATCTTGGCAGACGACAACTTAAACTCTCTGCCCCTCAGTTTCTTCATTTGTAAAATGAGAGGATTAGACTCAATGACTTTTAAGTTCCCTTGAAATTTCTTTGAAGTTCCTGCTTAAAGACCTCCAAGATGTGGATCAAAGCAGATTATCTTTCACATCACTGTATTTACAGTTTTACTTTGGGACTTGAAGTTTGTTTAAGTGTGTTTGTACAACAATACAGAAGTTTAGGTGTGTTTGTACAACAATATGGAAGTGTGTTTTGTATGATAATACATGTATGACCCAGATCAAACTGCTTACCATCTCTGAGTGGGGGGAGGGAAGGGAGGGAAGAAGACAGTTTGGATCTCATAATTTTGGAAAATATATGTTGAAAATTATTATTACATGTATCTAGGGAAATAAAATATATTTGAACTTAAGTCCTTCAGCGTGAGAGAACTCATCATTTCAAGGGGTAGCCTATTTTATTTCTGGATAACTCATTTTTAGGCAAGATTTTTTCTTGCAACAAGCCTAAATATTCCTCTTTGTATTTTCTCTCCATTACTCTTAGTTCTTCTTTCTAATGCCAAATAGAACAAATATCCTCCCTCTTCCAAGTGACATCCCTTTCATTATGTAAAGAAAATCATAATGTTCTCCTAAGCCTTTTCTTCCTCAGACTATACATCCTCAGTTTCTTTAGCTCATCCTCAGGGCATAATCTTGAGCCCCTTCATTCTCCAGGATTCTATGATTTAGATCCATGGTGGTAAACCTATGGCATGTGTGCTGGGGACACTCAGAACCCTCTCTGTGGATACACACACTGTCACCCCAGCCCAGAGTTTGCCAGAGTTTGCTACTAGAGAGCCAGATGGGCTCTCTGCAACACAGGGCCAGGATTCTCCCCTCCCTCTCTCCACAGGTGCCTGAGGACATTTCTCACATGACTTGCCTCTCTAAAAGTTTCTCCATCACTGGCCTAGATGTTCTCCAGCTTACTTTGTCATTCTTCAAATGGGGCACCCAAAACTGAACACAATAATCCAGCTGATTGTGACCAGAATAATGGACAATGGGACTGCCTGTCACCTATCTCGTGTTCTTGATGTTAGACCAACCCTATAAAATGGGAATAATCTCCCAGGATTGTTGTGAGGATCAAATATGATAATACTAATAACCCTCTTAGCATAAAACCTTCTACATAGTAGGCACTTAATACATATTTACTTATTTCCTTCCTTTCCCTTCCCACTGCTAATAAGATTTAACTTGTTCTGTAGCCCATTTTCTTAGGACTCGAATAAGGAAGAGAAGCTGATTTAATAAGCAAGTTATTAGACACTGAGAGTCTGAACAGATTGTTGGAAAGGAAGCATCAAATTATCCTTTCTTTAATCAATAATGGGAAAGCAGAATCTAACAATATGTTATTTACAAGAAACACATTTGAAACATAAAGATTCACATAGAGTTTAAGTAAAAAGCTGAAGTAAAAATCTATGCTTCAGCTGAAGTACAAAAAGAGATAGTAATTAAGTTCTCAAGAAAAATGCAAAAATAGACTTGATTAAAAGAGATAAAAAGGAAACAGGGAACCTATATTATGCTGGAAGGTATGATAGACACAAATTAATATTAATACTTAATATGTATGTACCAAATGACATAGTATGTAAATGATATATATATAGTATTTAACATAGTATTATTATGTTATGTGTACATAACAGATAGTGCTAGTAATATGTATATTCCTTTATATTTCCTTTTAATAATCACCAGAAGTTTACATATCTGATTTTCCTAAGACTTTATTCAGATCCTTAACTTCTTTCCTCTTTAATTTTTGATTAGCTTTGAAAACATCACATTGATTTTTCCAACTATTGTAGATTTGTTATTTATTTCTCCTTGTAACTCACTTACTTGCTCATAGTATTTAGTCCTTGAGACTCAAGGAACTCCCATTCTATTGTAGGAGAGAACTCATATAGAAGATTTCAACTACAAGTTAGATGGAAACATTACAAGATTCTTAGAGAAGATTTCAACTACAAGTTAGATGGAAACATTACAAGATTCTTAGGGCACATCAGCTAAATAATTGATAATGTCTTTTTCTAATATCATTTACATTGATAAGATCATCATTTACATTGATAAGATCATATTGATTTCTGATATTGAGTCATTTGACAGTGCCAAGGCCTTTGGTGATGAGAATATTCATTTCTGGGTCTTTAATAGTCTTAACTTCAGCATCTTCAGGAGCAGGTGCTGGGCTGCATCTTTACAAGAATTGCTTCCCAGGACATTGTGGGGTCTGTGTTGGAAGCATTGCTATTCCAAGGAATTACTATGTATATAAGGAGAGGGGGCGGTAAGCATGCTCAAAACACTCAGCTGATGGAAACTCCACATGGGAGGGGCAAAGGAGCCAGGTTTATGATATGCCCACTCCCCAGTGTGGAGCACTGGTGCATCTAAAGGCATTCTGTTACTGGTTCTGGTCTGCTAACCATCTGGCCAAGAAACAGACTATTTATTGGTTACAGAGCCAGAACTGGGGTACTTTGAAAAGGCACAAACCAGCCAAAGTGAATCTTCTTACTCTGCCTCATTCCTTCCTAGTTGCACTTGAGTTTAGAAGCAAATAATACAGAAAACTTTAGAGCAGGGTGAAAGCACATGGCTCTGATCCTCTATTTGTGTTGTCATTGAGTTGTTTTTCATTAGTGTGCAATATTCTACAACCTCATTTGGGATTTTTTTGGAAGATATATTGGAATGTTTGCCGTTTTCTTCTCCGGATTATTTTATACATGAGGAACTGATGCAAATAGGGTTAAATGACTTGCCCAGGGTCATAGAGCTAGGAATTGTCTGAGGACAGATTTGAACTCAGGAAGATAAGTTTTCCTGGATCCAGACCCAACATCTATCCATTGTACCACCTAGCTTTCCTTATGTTGTGCCTAGTTTTGCTTTTAGTGAAAAAATATTGAAAGTATCTATGGCCTTGGGAGTTGTTTGATCCAGCATACACTGAAGGCAGCCAAAAGGAAAGGACTGACTGGTAGACATATAGTTAATATAATAGATAGAATGATGGACTTGAGATGAGGAAAATTTGAGTTCATCTCCTGATTCATGCTGGCAAGGCTAGTCATTTATCCTCTCTGAGCCTCAGTTTACTCATGTTTAACATGGGGATAATGATAGCACAAACCTCACAGGGTTGTTGTGAGGTTCAAATGAACTAACATATATATATATATATATATATATATATATTATTCTGAAAACCTTGAACTACAAAAAAAATATCTGTCATTATTATTACTATTATCCAATGATTTAAGATTTTCCAATTTTATTATTTTACTTATTATTGTTTATTATTATACATTGACTCCTTTGGAAGTGAGTTTGTGGAGGCAGGTGCAATTTAGAAACTGCTTTAATTTCTGAGGTATTCTCCACTTGGACTAAGGGGAGGTAGGGAAGAATGTACACTTAAGTGTTAAGGGGAAACATTTGCACATTTCTTCTTGTTTTATGCTGGCAGTAAATATTTCCTTGTAAAAGTTAATGTTCATTACTTGAGCACTAACCATTGGTGGTCATCATTAGAGAGACTTATCAAAATCAGGGTTTGAACTAATAATATTAGAGAAGAATCACCTTGATCTCTCCAGGGATTAGAACTTTTAGGGAAAGATGTTGTCATCCATCTTTACTCTGGAAGAATAAAATCAGTTACCTATCTACATCTAATTTACTTTACATGCTGTTCTCCTCTGTCCAATACGATGTAAGCTTGAGGGGAATTGTTTCATTTTTGTCTTCACATTTCCAGTGCTTGGCATGCAGTAGAATCTTAATTTAAATTGAATCAAGGACACACAATATTATCATTATTGCTTTACCTATAGTGGTTGGCAGTTATATATTTGCCATTTTTGTTGTGTCCTTTCCAGTCCAAAGGTCATAAATACACTTCTATTCCTTAGGCTCTTCAAAGTAAGCTCCTACAAAAGGACTTTCTTGTGACTCCTAATTATTGATGCTCATTCTCCTTTTCTAATATTAGTTTGTATTATTCTGCTTTTACTTATCTGTATATGAGCTGTATCTTCTGAATAGACAATAAACATCTTGAGGGCAAGAAAATATTTATTTTCTCCTTTGATTCCCCAATACCTAGAAAAGGGACTGTGTATTTTACATTTACTCCACCCTGCTCAGTCTTTAGAATTCTAGCAACCAGGAATGGATACACTGCCACTTAAGGATTAACTGTGGAGGAAGATGGTCAATAACCCACATGAGCTAGCAAGCAACAAATCAGAAACAACTGACTGACCCCCTGGGCTGTCCTAAGCCAAGTTTCAGCCACAATTTGGCACACATGAGACACAGGAAGTGATGTAAAGAACTGCCTTCATATTTCATGTCACTTCCTGTAAGAGGAGCTTTTGTGGACTTTGGCGGTGAAACTTGACTTGGTAGAGCATGGGTCCTCAACCTGCTTCCCTGAATGACCATGTGGTGACTGGTAAGGCTGATTCTCCTTTCCCTTGACCTTTCTGAAGGCACCAGCCTCCACCAAGGAGGCCCCTCATCTTGGAGGAGGCCTCATGGCTTGAAGATTAGCCCGATTTAATCTTCTGGGAAGGTCCCTTGGCTGAGACCTCTGAACTCTCACTGGCTCAGGCCAGGCTGAAGCAGAGATCTTCCCCCTTTCTCCCTCTCTCCCTCACTCTTAATTTCTTCCTTCTATTGTAAATAAACCACCATAAAATTTCATTCTGACTTGAGTATTTCATTGGAATTTAGAATTTAAATCCCTGGCCACAACTAAATAATATATTCGGTCTTAACACTAAAACTTACCCTTAACAGGACCCAGAATGGTCAAATGCATGGCAGACATCTAATAAGTGTTTATTGAAAGTACTGCTTTGGGGAGTTACTACTAGAAAATGGCCCTTCAGGATCTATTTCAGTTATTGTGGATATCACAAGCAAGCTAGAGGTAAGTGAGAACATGAAGATTTCATTAAAATAAAAAAAAAACTGACTGGGTTCAGAGGACCTGAGTTCAGATTCTACTAATGCCATTTACTAGTTGTGTGACATTGGCAAAATAACTTATTCTCTCTGAGCCTCAATTTCCTCATCTCCAAAATGAGAGGGATGGATTCTAAGGTCTCATCCTGCTCTCAAGGTGCAATCCTAGGATTTCTTTAAATGTCCTCATTTTAAAGATGAAGAAACTGAGGCAGAGAGAAGGATTTGCCCAAGATATCTCCATAAGCCAATCACTTAGACCCAGGTTTCTTGTCTCCCAATGTGGTTATTTCTAGACAATTCCACACTGGAAGTCTAGGGATTTCTCAAGAAATCCTTGGACTTCATTGTTTGCTAAATAACTTTTCTTTCTGGCAAGACTTTTTCTCCCACTACAAGTACTAAGTAGGAATTTTATCTTGCAGCAACATTTACAGCTCTATGTAATAACAGAATTGTAAAAGTTACCATAGGAACAGAAATTCACATTTTACATCTCAAATTAGTCTCATTGTCCCCATAGCCTACTCTCCTTTTACTAACACCTTTCTCCAGTTTTCATTGTGATGGTAACATGATACAGAGATCTCAGAGACTAGCAAAAGCCTAAACTCTGGTGTGTTATATCCAAATTGAAAGTATAGATCTGACGATGGCATATGTGTCTGTGACCTGAGGATTAGTCCAACCAAACACTGAGAGTTTCATCACCATCAGGGTGGCCACCAGATGACAATAAGAATTTTGGTGCCTAGGGCAAGTTTAGTTGGCAGGAGGGAAGAGTTTGCTTCAACTAGTCCATGTTACAAAGGGAAGAGAGTGAATCGTCCCTCAGGGAGTCCAGGTCCAGTATATCTGGCCCCTTAATCCTCAAGGGACAGCCTGACTGAGCATGGTAATAAGTTTAAGTGCCACCCCCTTTTAGAGAATTTTCCTGAAACCCCCAATATTAGTTAAATCATTTTGCATTTATTTTTATTTATCCTCTGTTTTCTGTAGCACAGTGGCTGGCACCTACTGAGCATTTAATAGAGGCTTTAACTATCTTTTTGCACCTAGATTTATTTTACCTGTAAACACTTTCTATCTCTCTAGATGATGTAATCTCCTTTAGGGTGGGTTCTACATCACTTTGGGTTTTGTCTTCAGTACCTAGGACAGAGCCTAGCAAACAATGTTTGATTGGTTTGATGAATGTTACATCACTGGGCAGCTAAGTGGTATAGTGAATAGGATAAGGACTGGAATCATCTTCCTTCTTTCAAATCTGGCCTCAGACACTAGCTGTGTGACTGGGCAAGTCACTCAATTTTTTGCCCAGTTCCTCATCTGTACAATGAGTTGGGGAAGGAAATAGCAAACCTCTCTAATATCTTTGCCAGACAACCCCAAATGGGGTCATGGAGAGTTGGGCATGACTGAACAATAAAATCCTTTGAGTCCCATAAAAGAGACTAAACTCTTGTAGAAAGAATTGGACAGCACAGAGCAAATAGATAGGACAACTCGTCCAGCTAGTTTTATCCTTGTTACTATAATATTAGAGAATTAATTCTTTGGTCATGGTGAAATAGAAAACAGAAAAAAACTAAACTAAACTAAAAAGAAATTCTCAGTCCCTTCCTATTTTAGAAGTAATGACAGAGATTTTTTTCCAGTCAAGATGGCGGCTTAGAGGCAGCAAAAGTTCAGACCTCTGAAAATCCTTCCTTACCCATTACAAAATAAATGCTCTTAGGGGACTGAAAATCAAACCTAACAACAGGACAGAGCAAAGGAACCCTCCTGCTGGACTCAACTTAAAAGGTACGCCCCCACCCCCAAAGCCTAAACTTGAGAATACTTGGGTTTAAGGGGAAGGAAGGTGGAAGGTTCCAGGACCCCTCCTCCACTTATATATCCAGCAGGAACTGGAACCTCTGGGCAGGCAAGGGTGCTGGTCTAGAGGGAGTGCCTTGTAAGCAAAGCTGTGCCAGGCTCAGAGCGTCTAATACAGGCAGTGGGGAAGCAATTGGAGAAGTGCAGAGTGGGAAGTCTAGTTGCAGCAGTGGAGACACTACATATTGCACCCCACCCCACCTCCCAACCCCCCACCCGCACCCTGGCTTCTCAAGGTTTTGGCCTCAGGGCACATCCAGCTCTGCAAGTTCAACTCAGCTGAGATTAATCTCATCAAAGCATTCAGAGGGCAGGGAAGCTCAAGCTCCAACACCCCTCCCCCACAGACTGCTCCGAAAAATTTGCTAACTAAGCTCAGATCCAACACATAATGAGAGGAGCAAGAGTGCAGGCAACTAAGGGGAGGGGGGGAAGAAGGGTCAAGTATGAGCAAACAACAGAAAAAGAAAAAAGAAATTACAATTGACAGCTTCTATCCAGGCAATGAAAAAAGAGCAAATGTAACAAAGAAGGATGAAGGAACACCAAACAAAAACACAGAGACTACAGAGAATTGGACAAAGGCTTTGTAAGAACTCAAAATACAATTCAAAACACAATTAAGAGAGGCTGAAGACAGCTAGGAAAAGAACTTAAAAAGCAAGATAAGTCATCTGGAAACAGAAGCACTTGAACTAAAACAAGAAAAATAGTGTCTTGAAAGCCAAAATTAATCAGCTTGAAAATGAGGCAAAGATGAAATATGAGGCAAAGAAAATGAAAGATGATCTACAAAGAAAATCAGACCAGAAGGAGAAGGATGACCAAAAAACCAAGGATGAAATCCAGTCTTCAAAAACCAGAATACAAAATTAGAAACAAGCAACTTCACAAGGCAGCAGGAAACTATAAAACAAAATCAAAAGAATGAAAATAATGATGAAAATATGAAGCCCCTCATTCACAAAACAGAGGATTTAGAAAATCGTTCCAGGAGACAACTTAAGAATCACTGGTCTACTGGAAGACCGAGACAAAAGAAAAATCCTGGACATTACCCTACAGGAAATTATCCAAGAAAACTGCCCTGATATTCTAGAACAAGAGGTAAAAGTAGAGATGGAAAGAATCCACAAATCACCTCCTGTACTTAATACCCAACTGACAACACCCAGGAATGTTATAGCCAAATTCAAGAACTATTAGACCAAGGAAAAAATACTACAAGCTGCTAAGAAGAAGTCATTCAGATACCAAGGAACTACAGTGAGGATAACACATGATCTGGCTACATCTACAATGAAGGACCAAAATGCATGGAATATGATATTCCAGAATGCAAGGGAACTAGGTCTATAACCAAGAATCAACTACCCAGAAAAATTGGCTATATTCTTACAGGGGAAAGTATGGTCATTTAACAAAATAGAAGAATTCTAAGCATTTGTAAAGAAAAGTCTAGACCTGAACCAAAAATTTGATGCTCAAACACAAAACTCAAGAGAATCAACAAAAGGTAAATAAGAAAGGGGATAAAAAAACAAAATAAAACAAACAAAAAACACAACTTTTTTTAAGAGACCCAATGATATGTATCCCTATAAGAAAAGAGGACATTGGCAACTCTTAAAAATTGTTATTATTATCTGGATAGCTAGAAGAATACTTAGAGGGAAGAGTGACAAACTGTATAGGATGAAATGCCAAGACATAAATATGTATATAGATATATTTATGCATAAATATATCTATATGCATATGCATATATATACAACTAGAGCTAAAAGAGGTTAATATTAAGAGAAATGGGAAAAGAAACAAAAGGGGGTAAATTTATATGTCACAAAGAAATGGTGGGAGGGGTGAGAAAATCAATATACTGGAAGGGTAAAGAGGTTGGAGATAGGAAATACTCAATTCTCACGTGCATTGAAATTGGCTCAAAGAGGGAAGAACAATCAAATACATTGGGGCAGAGAATTGATTTGTACCCTATAGGGAAGTAGACAGGTTAACAAATGGACTGGTGGGGAAGGAAGCAATACAAGGGAGGGAGAGATTGGGCATAGTTAAAAAGACTGTGAAGAAAATAAGAGGCAAATGAGAAGGAGGGATAGAAAGGGAAGTAAAATAAGGGTAGGAATTGGGGACTGATTAAAAACAAAACACTGGTGTAGAAGGAAATAGTGAAAGAAGAAAGGGCACGACTAGGAGTGGAAATCAAAATGCTTGGAAATATACAGCTGGTAATTACAACTCTGAATGTTAATGGAATGAACCACCAATAAAATGCAAGCAAATAGCAGAGAGGATTAGAAACCAAAACCCTGTCATATGCTGTCTACAAGAAACACACACAAGGAAGGTAGACACACATAGGGTAAAAGTAAGAGGATGGAGCCAAATCTATTGGGCATCAACAGATAAAAAGAAGGCGGAGAGTCACAATCATGATATCTGACAAGGCCAAAGTAAAAATAGATCTAGTCAAAAGACATAGAGAAGGTAATTACATCCTAATAAAAAGCAGTATAGACAATGAAGAAATATCAGTATTCAACATGTATACATCAAATGGCCGAGCATCCAAATTTCTAAAGGAGAAACTAGTGGAGCTCAAGGATGAAATAGATAGAAAAATTATACTAATGGGAGGCCTAAACCTTCCTCTATCAGAACTAGATGAATCAAACCAAAAAAAAAAAAGAAAGCGGTGATAGAAGTGAATGAAATCTTAGAAAAATTGAAGTTAGTAGATATGCGGAGAAAAATAAATAGGGACAACAAGGAATAAACCCTCTTTTCAGAAGCACATGGTACATTCACAAAGATTGACCATGTATTAATGCATCAAAATATCGCAAACAAGTGCAAAAGAGCAGAAATAATAAATGCACCATATTCAGACCACAATGCAATGAAAATAATAATTAGTAAGGGTACAGGGAGAGGCAAATCAAAAATTAATTGGAAATTAAGCAATGCAATTCTCCAAAATCATTTAGTTAAAGAACAAATCATAGAAACAATTAATTTCATTGAAGAAAATGACAATCCTTCCAAAACCTATGGGAAGAAGCCAAAGCAGTACTCAGGGGGAAATTTATATCCTTGAGTTCATATATTAACAAATTAGGGAGGGCAGAGGTCAATGAATTAGTCATGCAAATTAAAAAAAACTAGAAAGTGAACAAATTAAAAATCCTCAGATGAGGACTAAATTAGAGATCCTAAAAATCAAAGGAGAAATTAATAAAATTGAAAGTCAAAGAACTATTGATTTAATAAATAAGACTAGAAGCTGGCACTTTGAAAAAACAAATAAAATAGACAAAGTACTGGTCAGTTTAATAAAAAAAAAACAGAAAGAAGAAAACCAAATTGACAATATCCAAGATGAAAATGGAGACCTCACCTCTAGTGAAGATGGAATTGAGGCAATCATTAAAAATTATTATGTCCGATTATATGGAAACAAATATGGCAATCTAGATGATATGGATGAATATTTACAAAAATATAAATTGCCTAGACTAACAGAGGAAGAAATAGATGACCTAAAGAACCCCATATCAGAAAAAGAAATTGAACAAGCCATTGTAAACTTTTAAAATTACTCCACCCTACTCAGACAGTGCCTTAGGGGAAGATAAAGTTGTAAACTTCTGATTGAACAATGAAAGTCCCGAACTCATACCTTATAGAAAAGTTAGAACATTAAGCTAGGTCTATTTTTAGATCTAATACAAAAAGGTGTTAAGTACCTGTAAAGGTTAAATTAGTACCTAAAAAGGTCAAGTAATATACAAAAGGCAAGCTTAACAAAGAGGTGTGAAGTACTCAGAAAATTTAATCTAACCAGAGAAGGTGAAAACCAAAGAAGGTGAAAACTAAGAATGGACACTCTTGGGAAAAAAGCATCTACTGTGATTGGTAGATGTGAAAATTTAGGGGAGGTGACATAAGAGAAAATTTCTTTAAAAGGAAGGGGTAAGAAGTCAGGAGACAATTGAATTCAGTTACAATTGAATTCAGTTTGGAAAGTAATTTCAGTTTGGAGTGGAAGAACTAACTCGCTCTCCCTTAGGCTCAGGCCTAGGCCATTTTGGCCTAGGCCTTTTTCTACTGCTTGGCTCAGCCTGAGCCAGAGCAGTTTAAATTAATTCTCTCTCTCTCTCTCTCTCTCTCTCTCTCTCTCTCTCTCTCTCTCTCTCTCTCTCTCTCTCTCTCTCTCCCTTCCCTTAATTCCTTCTTTCTTTATTAATTAAAATCTCCATAAATCTCAGCTGACTTGGGTATTTTCATGTTTGGGAATTTCCCATGGTGACTACTTATTTAGAATTTAAGTCTAAACACTAAAATTATCTTTACAGTTTTGGCATTTACACCATCAAAGAACTCCCTAAGAAAAAATCCCCATGACCAGATGGATTCAGAAATGTATTCTATCAAATATTCAAAGAACAGCTAATTCTACTTCTATACAAACTATTTGACAGAATAAGCAAAGAAGGAGTTCTACCAAATTCCTTTTATGACACAAATATGGTACTGATCCCAAAGCCATGCAGGCCAAACACAGAGAAAGAAAACTACTGACCAATCTCCTTAATGAATATAGATGCAAAAATATTAAGTAGGATACTAGCAAAAATACTCCAGCAAGTGATCACAAGGGTTATTCACTATGACCAGGTAGGATTTATACCAGGAATGAAAGGATGGTTCAATATTAGGAATAACATCCACATAATTGACCATATCAACAAGCAAACCAACAAAAATCACATGATTATCTCAATAGATGCAGAAAAAGCCTTTAACAAAATACAACACTCATTCATACTGAAAATGCTAGAAAATATAGGAATAGAAGAGTCTTTCCTAAAAATAATAAACAGTATTTTTCTAAAACCGTCAGTCAACATCATCTGCAATGGAGATAAACTAAATGCACTCCCAATAACATTAGGAGTGAAACAAGGATTCCCATTATCACTGCTATTATTTAACATTGTACTAGAAACACTAGCAGTAGCAATTAGAGAATAAAAAGAAATTGAAGCTATCACTGTTTGTGGATGATATGATGGTCTACTTAAAGAATCCTAGAGAATCAACTAAAAACTTAGTGGAAATAATCAACAACTTTTGCAAGGTTTCAGGATACAAAATAAACCCACATAGGTCATCAGTATTTCTATATATCTCCTACACATCTCAGAAGCAAGAATTACAAAGAGAAATTCCATTTTAAATCACCCTAGACAATATAAAATACTTAGGAATCTATCTGCCAAGACAAACACAGGAACTATATGAACACAACTACAAAACACTTTCCACACAATTAAAACTAGATCTAAACAATTGGAAAAACATTAGCTGCTCATGGGTAGGACAAGCTAACATAATAAAAATGACCATCCTACCAAAATTTATTTACTTATTTACTGCCATACCCATTGAACTACCAAAAAACTTTTTTACTGAATTAGAAAAAAACATAACAAAGTTCATTTGGAAGAACAAAAGATCAAGGATATCAAGGGAAATGATGAAAAAAATTCCAAGGAAGGTGGTCTTGCTGTACCAGATCTCAAACTATACTATAAAGCAGTGGTTATCAAAACAATATGGTACTGGCTAAGAGACAGAAAGGAGGAAGAGTGGAATAGACTTAGGGTAAGTGGTCTCAGCAAGACAGTCGATGATAAGATTTTGGGATAAAAACTGCTGGGAAAATTGAAAGACAGTTTAGGAGAGATTAGGTTTGGATCAACATCTCACACCCTACACCAAGATAAACTCAGAATGGGTGAATGACTTGAACATAAAGAAGGAAACCATAAGTAAATTAGGTCAACACAGAATAGTATACATGTCAGACCTTTGGGAAAGGAAGTATTTTTAAACCAAGCAAGAGCTAGAAAAATCACAAAATATAAAATAAATAATTTTGATTACATCAAATTAAGAAGTTTTTGTACAAACACAACCAATGCAACCAAAATTAGAAGGGAAGAAACAAATTGGGAAACAATCTTCATAACAAAAACATCTGACAAAGGTCTAATTACTCAAATTTATAAAGAGTTAAATCAATTGTACCAAAAATCAAGCCATTCTCCAATTGATAAATGGGCAAGGGACATGAATAGGCAATTTTCAGTTAAAGAAATAATAACTATTAATAAGTACATGAAAGTGTTCTAAATCTCTTATAATCAGAGAGATACAAATCAAAACAAATCTGAGGTATCACTTCACACCTAGCAGATTGGCCAACATGACAGCAATAGAAAGTAATGAATGCTAGAGAGGATGTGGCAAAATTGGGACATTAATGCATTGTTGGTGGAGTTGTGAACTGATCCAACCATTCTGAAGGGCAATTTGGAATTATGCCCAAAGGGCGATAAAAGACTGTCTGCCCTTTGATCCAGCCATAGCACTTCTGGGTTTGTACCCCAAAGAGATAATAAGAAAAAAGACATGTTGCAAGAATATTCATAGCTGCGCTTTGTGGTGGCAAAAAAAAAATGGAAAATGAGGGGATGCCCTTCCATTGGGGAATAGCTGAACAAATTGTGGTATATTTTGGTGATGGAATACTATTGTGCTGAAAGGAATAATAAAGTGGAGGAATTCCATGGGGACTGGAAAGACCTCCAGGAATCAAAGCAGAGTGAAAGAGCAGAACCAGGAGGACATTGTACACAGAGACTGATACACTGTGGTACAATCGAATGTAATGAACTTCCCCATTAGTGACAATACAGTGATCCTGAACAACTCAGAAGGATTTACGAGAAAGAACACTATCCACATTCAGAGGAAGAACTGTGAGGTAGAAACACAGAAGAAAAACAACTGCTTGATTACATGGGTCGAGGGGATATAGCTGGGGTTGTAGACTCTAAATGAACATCCTAATGCAAACATCAATAACATGGAAATAGTTTCTGATCAAGAACCCATGTAATATTCAGTGGAATTGCATGTTGGCTATGGGAAGGATGGAGGGAGGGAAGGGAGGGAAATAATGTGATTATTGTAATTAAGGAATAATATTCTATTACAAATTGACTAAAAAAAAAAGAAGTAGTGACAGAGTGGTAGTAAAGGAGAAGAGAGTACTAAATTAAGCATCATTGTTTTTAGAACATCTCCTGTCACCCTGTCTACTCTGCTTCTACAGGGTTTCAAAGCGAAAGGTGTCTGCAATGAAGGATGTATTTTTGTGACATTCATTCTTCTGATCCCTTGCTCTCTTAGACCTCTATTTTGATTTAAAATTCAAGATTAGTTTTAAATATCAGGATATCAAGTTATCAAATTACTCATGGAAGACCTTAACCAAAGTAAAAAACTGAAAACTGAGAAAGAGGCATAGGTTTTCTCATTTCATATTCTTATATCAGACCATAGAGAGAGACTTCCATTATATCACATCAATATTTATGAAGTACTTATGAAACTCTTTTGGGTGTTCTTGCTTCTGTATAGAAACCCTCATAGAATTTTAGAGCAGGATGGAGCCTTGAAGATTGTGTGGTCAAACTTCTGCATTCACAGACAGGAAACCTGTGACCTGGAGAGATTAAATGGCTTACCCACATTCACACTCCAAAGGTCTTTTGACTCTAAAGCCCTGGCTCTTTCTACCCTGCTATAGTGTATCTAATGAAATCCAATGATGCAGTCTAACAACATTTATTAAGCTCCTACCACATAGGTGCTACTTTATCAGTAGTAAGATGGTACAGTGGAAAGTGTACTGACCCTGTAGCCAGAAAGCCCTAAGTTTAAGTGAGGCCCAAGACACTTATTAGCTATGTGACCCTAGGCAAGTCACTTAACTTCTATTTGCCTCAGTTTCCTTAATTATAAAGTGAGAATAATTTTAGAGTCTCAGAGTTGTTGTGAGGGTCAAATGAGAGAATATTTGTAAAGGGCTTAGTGCAGTGCCTAGCACATAGTAGGAACTTATAGATGCATGTTCCTCCCCCCCCCCTACTATATGTAATGCACTGGGCTAAGTGTTAGGGAAATGAAGACATAAGAACAACCAGTCCTACTCTCAAGGAGGTCACATCCTCCTGGGAAAGATGGCTGAGAGATTCATTCTGTGTACAGAAAAGTAGATATTTTGGTTACTTTGAGAGGGGAGAAGGTATTCAAAGTTCTAGGGATCAAGGAAGGGGGGAGTCACATGAAAGAACCTTTAATTAGAGCTAGAAATCAATATATGACTTCTTACTGTGGTAATATATTAGAATTTTGGATTCAGACTATACTTTAATATGGAAAGGAGTGCCTTGGATCATTGTTATTAGACCTAGAAAATCTTTCCGATCTGAGGATTAGAAAAGCACTGGTATTCAAATGAAGCCTTCTTTGACAAAGTCTTCCCTTCACTCTAGCATTCCTATTCTACTCATCTTCAATGTTGAGAGAAAAATAAGACTTGGTATGCCATCAGATTCACCTTATAGACTGAGAAAATCACCAGGACGTTAATGTGAAGATATTTAATTGGCTGAATTAAACAAAATGTATGTAAGAAGAGAAACTCATGCAGAAATTATCCCTGCCATTTGTCTTCCTTGAAATATCAAACCAAGTGCCATTTTCTATTACTCTTGGAACAGATATTGTCCAAAGAGGAGAAATGGGTATTTTGATGGGGCTGAAATGTCTGCCTGCCCTAAATAAGTCTTCTTTCTTTACATCTTGAAGTTCTCATTAAAACTGCCAAATGAGCAGATATGTGGGTCATCATATCCGACAGATCTTTATTAAGGTTCTTTGGGCTCAGTATTCAGTACTTAGTTAGATTCATGTCACTGTGGAGAGTAAAGTTATCTGATTGGTCATAGATCCTTTCAGCCACATTGTCCTTGCTGGAAAGGGGAAGATCAGGATCCTTTCAAGGACTATCTTATCTCCTCTTTTGGGGAGGAAATGTTGCTTGAGTGTGGTTTTTTTCTCTCTGTTAAGGCCCTCTTCTCTCTACCACCTTTGTCTCTGGAGATTTATTTAGCCACATCCTGACTAAGCTTGCTTTTTAGCCTAGGGACAACATAATTGGTACACATGATCCTTTTCTCCTTTTATGGATTTTATGTTAGATAAAAAATTTATTAATGTAATCACAATACCTGAGAGCCTCCAGCTAGAAAAATTCATCATTTAGAGAACAGCTTGGCTTTATGTCTTGACTACCTAGCTGAGGAGGGGGAGTAGATACAGAATAAATATATTTCACTTGGGTGAGGGGAAGATGATGGAAAAGTGAACAGGTGCATGCTTCCATCTAGAGGGAGAAACAATTTTCTCTCTGGGAAGGTGTACTCATTCCCCAAGATCAATCAGTCAATCAATCAAAATGAATTTTTGATTCTACTCTGTATTGGACATTCTGTTAGGGCTTGTATATACAAAGAGGTAGAATGAAACAATCCATACTTTCAACGAGCTTACATTCTAATGTGGTTGACACAAGTAATATAAAATATATTCAACATAAATATAAAGTTTGTAAATACTTATATACAAAGTAGTTAGATACAAGATAGTTTAGGAAAGACACTAGCAATTACAGAGAGAAAAGTCTTCATGCAGAAAATTTTTCCTCAACTGTATATTAAATAAAAAAGAAAGTCTATTAGGTCAGCATAAGAATGGAGTTGATTATAGGTGGAAGGGGGAATTTTCAGCAAACACACACACACATGCAAAAAAAAAAAAGAAACAAAAAGAAATGGATTCCTCAGTAAGTAACAAAAAGAAGATAAGTTTGTCTGGAAAGCAGAATGCAGGAGAGGGGAGTAATATCCAATAAGGCTGAAAATATAGAGGATAGAAATTGGACAAAGATTATATAGGATGTTAAAAGCTAAACAAAATATACAATTAATATTTTTTAAGTTAAAATATTTAACTTTTAAACAAAGGAGTTTATATTTTAATCTAGAGTAATAGGAAGCTGCTGGAGTTGGTATCTTAAGGGATTCACTTGGCCCAGTCTGTACTTAGAGGACATTATTTTAGCAATAATGCATAAGACTAGAGTGGGGTAAAGAGACAAATTAGGAGACTGTTTCAATAATCTAGGCAAGAGAATATGAGGGCCTAAACCAAAATGGTAACTCTATGAATGGAGAGAAGGGGTTGAATATGAAAGCTGGTGCAAAGGTAGAAAGAGCAAAATTTGACTCCATTTACTGTCTTCCCACTATCCCTTGTCCATTTTTCCCATGGTCCTGTCCATCTCCTAGGACCATCTTCCCTCTGACCTTCGTGAGAGTAAGGGTGAGACTTCCCTTTCCTAGCTTTTTCTGGAATCCACCATCATATTGTCTTATATACTGTTTTCACCCACCACATTTGGTCCCCATCTCCAGATATTCTTCTCCTGGGGCAGTGATGGCAAACCTTTTAGAGGGACAGGCGATGTGAGAAATGTCCTCAGGTGTGCATGCAGAGGGGGAGGGGGTCTGCCTGGCCCCATGTCCCTCTGGCTTTCTAGAAACAAACTCTGGTGAACTTTGTGCTGGGGTGATGGTGTGTATGCGCACAGAGTGCCCCCTCTGGTACACATGCCATAGGTTCACCACCATGGTCCTAGCAGAAAATATTCCACATCACAGCTCTACTTAAATAGTGAGATTTGAAATACTCTTATTATTCTGGTCTGAGCCTTTGAACAAGCTCCAAGTTTCCAAAGTCGTCTCTAAAATATGACACCCAGAAGTACACACAGTATTTCATATTTGGTCTGATTGGAGCAAAGTATGTAGGACCATCATTTCCTTAGTCCTAGAAACTGTGTCTCAATTAATTCAACCCATAAATGAATTTGTATGTTTTGCCTGATATATCACATATTTAGCTTATAAATCAATAAGACTCCCAGAATTTTTACAAAATAATAGTTGAGTAGCCATGGTCCCCCAGTGGGCCTCTTCCCCAGCATTCATACACACATGCAAACACCCACACTCATATACCTATATGCACATAACTAGTATCTTTCTTCTGAGATGATTTACTGTTTACACTGCATATATCTTGTATGTATGTATGTAGTTATTTGCATATTGTCTCCTCAATTAGAATGTGACCTCCTTCAGGTAGAAACTGTGGCTTTTGCCTTTCTTTTATCCTCAGGCTTTGACAAAAAGCCTGGAATTGAGCAAGTGTTTAGTAAATGTTTTTCCATTTATCCTATTAAATTTCACCTTCTTTGATTCAGCCCAATGTGTTAGCATGTTATTGCCAAGATATTTTTGAATTCTGAATTGATCATCTGGTATATTACCTTTCTCTCCCGGCTTTGTCTCATCTGAAAATTTGATAAGCATGCCATCGCTGCCTTTTTCCAAATCTCTGATGAAATTATTAAACAACTTGGGACCAAGCGCAAATCCCTGGGGTAATCTACTGCAGACATGCCAAGTTTTCACTGAGCTACTTTTGGGTTATGACCAGGTCTAATTTCATCTAATTGTAGCATAATTTGGGTCACTTCACTCCATCTTTTTCAGAAGAAAATTAGAACGAGAACATCTATTAAGTAGGAATGAAAATCTAGTTAAACTTTATATATATATATATATATATATACACATATAAAGCATTTTAGGATATATGTGCATGTATATATAGATTTATATGTATCTAATATGTGGAAAGAGAGAGGAGGAAGAGAGAAGAGAAGAGAGGGAGAGAGACACAGACAGAGAGAGAGGGACAGAGAGCACCCCCCTTATCCATTAATTTAGGGGATAGGGACTGGAGCCTGGATTTCATTGGTTTCAGGAATGTCAAGACAGGCAAATTATTTCTACCTATGCCATTACATAATATCTTTTAAAATTTGTTTTATTTTATTTTAGAAAAATTTAGAGAAATGCCAAGTTTGCCAAAAGGCTAAATGACTTTCCCAGAGTCATAGTATGTGCCAAAGATGGGACTTGCAACCTGAACATCCTGGCTCTCAGTCTGACTCTCTATTCACTATATGGGCACCTTTCATCAGTTGAATAATCCTATACAAAAAGGAAATAAGGTTAGTCAGGTGTTCATGGTCTTAATTAAATCATGATGGTTCTCTGTGTTCCTCACTGCATTTTCTTTTTTTTTTCCATTTTAAATATATTTTATTTAATCATTTCCAAGCATTATTCGTTAAAGACATAGATCATTTTCTTTTCCTCCCCCCCCCCCCATCCCCCATAGCCGACGGGTAAGTCCACTGGGCATTAGATGTTTTCTTGATTCGAACCCATTGCTTTGTTGATAGTATTTGCATTAGAGTGTTCATTTAGAGTCTATCCTCTGTCATGTCCCCTCAACCTCTGTATTCAGGCAGTTGCTTTTTCTCGGTGTTTCCACTCCCATAGTTTATCCTTTGCTTATGAATGGTGTTTTTTTCTCCTGGATCCCTGCAAGTTGTTCAGGGACATTACACCGCCACTAATGGAGAAGTCCATTACCTTCGATTATACCACAGTGTATTAGTCTCTGTGTACAATGTTCTCCTGGTTCTGCTCCTCTCGCTCTGCATCACTTCCTGGAAGTCGTTCCAGTCTCCATGGACTTCCTCCACTTTATTATTCCTTTTAGCACAATAGTATTCCATCACCAACAGATACCACAGTTTGTTCAGCCATTCCCCAATTGATGGGCATCCCCTCGTTTTCCAGTTTTGGGCCACCACAAAGAGCGCAGCTATGAATATTTTTGTACAAGTCTTTGTGTCCATTATCTCTTTGGGGTACAGACCCAGCAGTGCTATGGCTGGGTCAAGGGGTAGATATTCTTTTGTCGCCCTTTGGGCATAGTTCCAAATTGCCCTCCAGAATGGTTGGATCAGTTCACAACTCCACCAGCAATGAATTAATGTCCCGACTTTGCCACATCCCCTCCAGCATTCATTACTTTCCTTTGCTGTTATGTTAGCCTCACTGCATTTTCTAAGGCCATTTTGGTCAAGGTCTCACACTTTGGGTCTGCTTGGTAGAACAGAGCATTCTCTGTCCAACTAAAATCTTGTATGTATGCATAATTGGATGGCGCTACCGCACTGATACCATGTATGAGATCAGTCTGGTCCCTGGGGATGCAGACCTCCATTCTGAACTCTTCTTCACCTTCACCTCAAGTTCCCCAGTGTTCATGAAGCGGAGACCTGCTCAACTATACTGTCCATAATCACAGAATGATATAAAATAAGAGCCCAAATGCTTTTGTTTTTACTGTTTCCTCCCCAGGGTTTAACATGATGCCTAATACATTCAATAATGTTTTCTAATCTAATCCAAGTCAGATTTGAAAAGGAATACCATCTCCATCAGTGATGATAGTCAATCATCCAACCTCTTCTGAAATAATTTATTACTTTCCTTCCTACTTCCACATATCTCTAACTATTAGCAAGATTTCCTGTAACTTGACTTAAATTTGACTCCTTGAAACTTCCAAACAAACCTTTCCAATTCTTCTTCCACGTGTCAGCCCTTGGAATACTCCCCATCACTTTAACCAGGCTGACAGACCCAGTTCTTGATTGTTCCCCTCTGCATGTTTTAGATCATTATTATCTTACTGAAAAATGTGTCAAATTTAGCTCTTTTTTGAGCCCTGAGTCACAACAATTTGTTTTGCCAATTTCTTCTGAAAAAGGAAAATCAAAAGGACATTTTATTGCTGCAGGTACTGAGCCAGCTGCAGCAAACGTCAGAGGACTTACATGCACAAAGACCCTAGAATACATGTCCTATTCTACCCTTGGGCAAGCTGTGAATAGAGGACCTAGACACATAGATCCTATGCTGCATTCCAAGGTTTTAGAATCTTGCAAAAATGTTTCATCTGTGGCAATCCTCTTCCATTTATGATAGAAGATTAATATATATTCTTCCCTTGACTTAGTTAACTAAGATTGAATACATTTAGAACTGGAAGGGACATGAGAGATCATTGTAGAAATAGAATCTTATCAATATTTAATCAATATATTTCCTATTCCATTTCTACATCATCCAGACCAGAGATGACCCACAATCTTCCCTCTGTGACAGAATCAAATTAAAAAGTCTTTGGGAAATATTTAACAAATATAGAATATGGGTAATCATATATGATTTTCTAAGTCAATATGCATCTGCAGAAATCTTTATATATGGGTTGGTGACCTCTTCTTCTATTTGATTTTGACACGTCTGATCCAGACTAACCTCTTCAGTTTACAGATTAAGAAACTGAAACTCAGAGGGACCAGGCATAGCAAGATTGGAATCCAGAGTCTATTGACTCCAAACCTATTATTCTTTGTATCATTTCTATAGAACTCAATAACCCTATAACACCATTTCACTCATAAGAGATGTAACGTGGGCTATGCCCATAACAAACATAAGTGTTCCTGGAGATGTCCCACTGGCTTGCCATATATATATATATATTATATATATGTATGTATATATATATAAACATATATATTAGTTTTAATTGTTTTATTAATAGGTCAGAGCACACAAATTTACACCATCTAGAGAACTAGAATACTTACCTTAAGCATTAGGGTTTTTAAAGGAATCTCAATCGATATCTTTCTTTTTTCTTTCCCCCACCCTTCCTTCCTTCCTTCCTTCCTTCCTTCCTTCCTTCCTTCCTTCCTTCCTTCCTTCCTTCCTTCCTTTCATGCAATCAATGTATATTTATTAAGAACCTATTATGGGCAATGTTCAATTGAATATATCTTATGTGGATTTATTCCTACTGTCATCAGTGAGAGTGGTCTATCCATTGAGGCAGATCATAGCCCTAAGATGACACTTTGACCTCAATTCCTTAGATAAATTGGACTAACAGCACCCTTGTGCCTGGGATATCTATGTTACCAATAGAACCATAACTATGAACTTTGGCTCTTGATTTAAAGAACACAAAATGTACCTGGAACAAAAAGGTAGAGGGGAAGACCTTGGGATAGGGACTTCTTTATAAAAGGAAATATCCCAAGATACTTATTCCATTGTGAGGAGACAGAGACTCAGAGGTCCTGAAGCAGTTACTAAAGAGACCAGCACTGGGTGAAGGAGCAAAATGAGGCTGACCCTGGGAAAAGTTTACTCCAATATGGCCAATGGCTTGGCTGGTGCAGGAGGAGGTGGGGAGAGAGTATCATCCAGTAGTATCCTATTTTAATTAATATGCTTGCTAAGAAGACCCAAAGCTCAGTTTTTTCTACCAGTTAAGGGCTACAGGTGCCGATAGTGCCTGCTATATTTTATCATCTTGGGACAAAACCCTAATTGCTTCATCTTAGTTACAACTCTGGAAATTAAAGGCAAAATATGGTCATACAGTCATAGAATTTAGAGATGAAAGGAGGCTCAGAGATCATTTGTCCAACCCCTTCTTCTGACTGATAAGGAAAACGAGGTCCATAGAATAGATGTTTGTTCAAGGTCTCATACAGCTAATGTGGAACCATTTTCCAAAGTCAGCTCCTTTAACTCCACACCCAGTGGTCTTTTTAGTACATCTACTACTTAACCTGTGCATGGTTTGTGTTCTAAGTCTAGTCAGTTTGTCACCCATTAGGGAGTAAACAAGGGAAAGAATGGTCCATGGCTAGTTTCTGGTCCTGAATACTTTAAATGAAGGAGAGCTATTTGGAGAAGCAATGTGATATAGTGAGTAAAGGGTTAGATTTGGGTTTGGAAAGACCTGAGTTCAAATATGACTTCAAACACTTAGTTGTGTACCTGTGGAAACATCACTTAACCTGTCTATTCTTCAAGTGGTACATCTTTAAAAGTGAGAGAGTTGGACTTGATGGCCACTAAAATTCTTTATAACTCTAAAACCATGATCCTATGGTAAGATCTCAGACTTAGAATTGGGAGGAACCTTAAAGAATGGCAAAGATTATCTAGTCTGCGCCTTTCATTTCATGGATAAGGATAATGAGACCATAGTATTCTTTCTTCTGTGTGAAGTGGGTTTAGTTTTCTAGATGTAAAAAGGGGTGCTGCTTGCTAGGTGTTTTTGAACCTCTGGGAAGGAGAGAAATGGGGAGCAGATGTAAGAAGGAAATGTAATGGACCCAAAGCTCATCATTGCTGATGGCTACTGTCCTATTGGAGTAGAGTCCAGTTTCATTCTGCGCAGTAGGAAATATAGGGGCCAAGAGCCAATGGCCATCAGCATCTCTGGTGATGAATGGGACCCCAGTTCTGTAATAAAGAGAAATGAGAAATGAGCATCTCATCCACTAAGTTCCCTTTGACATTAATAATTAGAATTGTTGATGGCGTCATTGTCCCTGCTCTCACCATAGTCATTCATCTTCAGTTTCCTCTGCCATCTGCCAAGAAGAAAATGTACCATTCGTTCCCTCAGGCATGGGAAGGAAGAGGGATGGGTGCCATTCAGACAGTTCATTCTGAACTCTCTCAAACTCAGCATTGAAGACTGTTTTCTCATCTCACCCAGTTCAGAACAAATCAAATACAGTAGCACAAGAGTGTTGAACATACAATCAGGGACACCTAGATTCATTTCCTATCTCTGTCATTTGCTAGTTGTAGGACCCTGGGCAAGTCACCTACTGTTTCAGTTTCCTCAACTGAAAATGGGAATAGTAATATGGTTGGTGAAGATCAAATAAGATGATTTGTATAAAGATTTGTATAAAGGGCTTTACAGACCTTAAAGTGTTATGGAAATGTGGGCTATCATTATTTTTACCTCACTCTTATTTTTTTTTCATGGAGTTCAGATAGAAATAATACTGGGACAAGACACTCTACTGCTATTATTTTTTTTACAGTTTATTTTTTTTTCTTTTTAATTTTTAAACATTATTTTATTTGGTCGTTTTCATACATTATTCACTGCTATTATTTTTTAATTACAATACTACTAAATATAATTATTCTGTTTCTATTATCATTCTTGTTCTTTATACCAGTAGTTTAAATATCTAGTATGATATTGGTGGGATCAAGCAAAAATCTCTTTGTAAGCTTGATTATTAATTTGCTGATTTATTTCGTAAAAGAAATAAAAGAAGGAAAGAGAAGGAGGTTTGAGCTCGTGGGGACTTAGAATAAACCAGCCAGATACAGCTGTCTCAAGTATCAAAAATGATACTTTTTTTTTTTTTTTTGCATCTGGCTACTCTCTAATTATAGAATCCCTGTTATTGGTGATGTAAATGGCCAAGATCAGCGTTTGACTTCTGTGATCCCAGACACTTTAGAAAGCTGAGTTTGGGATGCTTTATGACATTAATTTTGATCTAATGATGAAACTGAACCAATTAAAGCTGTAAGTCATTGGGAGAAATTAGAGAAGCGCCAGTGATGATTTTTTTTCTTGTTTCTGGCTGCCACTACTCTACACATAATTTTGGGTGAGGCTCTCTGACCCTGTTTCCATGGGAATATTTAGGACATCTAAGCTCTGACGTATTAAGGTATTTTGAGTACCATGGGTCAGGCTCAGCAGTTCTGATTTTAACAGTGTTTACAGCTCTATTCTCTTGTGCATTCAGAAATAGCCTCAGGCAAAGTTCTCACATTGAAAGCTGCCACTACATTTTGAATGAGTCAGAAGAGCACTCTGGAAAGAGCTTTGGGTTTGGAGGTAGAGGACCTGTGTTCAAATCCTAGTTTGACTACTTGCTACCTATATTACCTGTGGAAAATCCATTTACTTCTTGAAGCCTCAGTTTCCTCATCTGTCAAGTGAGAAGACAGGACAAGATGACCACAGAGGTCCCTTCTAGCTCTCTAAACATGGATCTCTTATATTTATAATGAGCTTTTGCTTGGCCCTTAGATCACTGAGTCAAAACAATTCTTTTCCTGCCATTATGTCTACTCTCAAAGACTAATGGGATCTTGGGCATCTCTAAGAAAGGCAGAGCTTCCAGGAATAGGGAGATGATAGCCCTGCTGTTATCCACTCTCATCTGGAACATAATCTGGGCACCATGATCTAAGAAGACTATTGATCAAATGGAGAGAGTCCAGAAAAGAGCAAAGAAGATGGGGAAGAGCCTTGTGTCCAAGTCAAGGGAGAGCCCCAGCTACCCAGCCCTTACTACTCTTTTGCCTTGGAAGTGATATGAGGATCAATTCTATGACAGAGAGTTTGGTAAAGAAAAAAAAGAATTATTGCAGCCTCCAATGAACTTGCCTTCCTATGGAGTAATCTATTGAAATTTGCCATGTTCAAAATTTAAACATCTTACTATTATTATGAAGAGAGTTTTGACCATTAGGATCCCCTTGAGAGGATCTCAGAGAGCCCTAGGGGTATCCAACCTTTGGGAACTACTAGTCTAATGAATACTATTGGTGTGTCCTTACATCAGTCATTCAACTCAGTGAGTTTCACTTGCCACATTTGTAAAATGAGTACATTGGACCAGAGGGACCAGAGGACCTTTCTAGCCTTAAAGCCATGAAGGCATGAGCCTCTAGATTAGGGGATCCCTTAACTCCCTTCCAATTCTCAAAATATATGGTTATGTTTCTTGAACACATGACCATGTGTTAGACTTAAGGTATCCTTGACTTTTGAGGCACTGGGCAATTTTTCTTAGTCAGGGAAGGAGGAAGGAAAGGATTCACAGTTCTGGGGACAGACAGAGAAATACCTGCCCCTGTGCAGATGGGTCATCATCTATTTCTAGGATTTCTGGAACATTTGGCCTCAGAGGGCAGAATCATAAGCAATTATATGGAAGATATATAAAGGGGCCATATCAGTTAAAACTATTTAACACTGAGGATCCCTAAAATTGAAATGGGTCAACCCAAGAGATGTTGGATTCCTCCTTTTTGGAGTCAGCCAGTTAGTGATTTATTAAGCCCTTACTATGTGCCAGGCACTGTGAACAAGACACCTAAGTAAAATAGTCCCTGCCATCAAGGAGTTTATAGTCTAACAAAGGATACAAAAATAACATTTATAATCATATGAATTATATAGAGAAAAGGGGGTCAGTGAAGTGATTTAGTGTGTTGAGAGACACTCCTAGAGATGGGAGGTCCTGGGTTCTAATGTGACATCAGACACTTCTCAGCTGTGTGACCCTGGGCAAGTCACTTAATACCCATTGCCTAGTCTTTGCTGCTCTTCCACCTTGTAATCAATACACAGGATTGATTCTAAAATGGATGGTAAGAGTTTTTTTTGTTTTATTTTTTTTTAAGAATGAGTCTTAGCTAGGATGGGAATTGTGTGACTTGGGAGGAAGGGATAACTTCAGCAGACCTCTGACTCTATATCCAATACTGGAATGGAGGTTGGTCAAGAGCTGAGGCTGGAGATGGAAATGGGGAAATCATCTGAAAGGTGATGGAAGGCTGGCCTGAGAGCCACTCTGCCCCCAAGGGAGAAAGGCTAGAGAGAAAGATGGCGCAACCTTCTCACGAGAATGACAAAATCATCCTACTTCCTTATTTAAGTTTTTCTGTATAGCTCTCATTTTTCCTATCCTTGCATCTTTTTAATGACTCCTCTTTCAACCATATGCAACTATTTTGAGGTTCCACATTAGAATTACATAGGCCAGGTGAAGTTGAAGGAAACCTAACCATAGATTGTGTTTATACCTGTTTTGGAGGAACATAGTAAAACGGGGTTGTTTTTCAGTCGATTATTTTGAAATGTTTACATTGTCCTCCTTGATGAGCCTATTTTAATCCTTTGGCAAATAGCTTCAGTGGCAATGAGAAAGCCAGCTCTGGTCAGGGTCTTCTTGAGTTTTATCTTGGCACCCTTCTTCTACTTCCTATTTTATGTTCTCATGTGGGAGGTGGAAACTTGGCATCCAGAGTTCAAATCCTGAGTGTGCCCAGATCTTCCTTCTGAATCATGGGGATTCACACACACACACACACACACACACACACATCCGTACACACACACGCACATGCATACACACACACACACACACACACACACACCTTTTATAACTTTTATAGCCTTATTTCTGTGTGTGAGAGAGCTTCTCCTAAATGCCAGGCACTGTGCTAGGTGCTAGAGATGCAGTAACCAAAACGAAACATTCTCTGCCCTCAAGGAGCTTGTATTCTATTGGGAAGCACTAAACGACTGTTCATTTGATAAACACATATTAGCAGGCTGCCATACGCCAGGCTCTGTGGCACATGGTAAGGAACATGAAGAAAATAATAATAAGGCTGTCCCTGCCCTCAAGGAACTTCTGCCTCCCTTCATTTCTCCTCCTCCTGCCACCATTCCAATCTCTTCTGTCATTATTACTGAATTGTCATTCTAGTTCACTGAGCATTTACTAAGTGCTGGCTGTATGGAGGCACCTATTGCCCAACTAACCCAAGTAGGTTATGATGGTGCGATAGAGGTCACGTCTTCAATGGATCCATCCCTGTTACCCCCTGCTCTCCTACCACCCAACACAGATCACAATCTCTCTGAGGTCGTATTGGGTCCCCTTCCTCACCTTACCTCAGAATTGGAAAGGGCTTCAGCTAGTCAAATCCAGACCAGGCTAGAATTCCCCTCCACAACACCCCTGACAAGTGTCCAGAGTTTACCAGTGGCCATCCATCTGATGGTGATGCTGTCTCTGAACCAAGAAGGGATCTAGGCTGATCCTTGGAGAGAAGACTCTCTCTGTCATTGACACTCTCCCGGAAACCTTTCCATCTGGGTCCTAACCTGCACTGCAAAAACATTTGATATCTTAGAGTTTGGAGTGTATACACACCCCCTGGGGAAAGTGTGCTCAGAAATACAAACATGGAGCCACACATTATATTGGACCCTAATTCCTCCCCTGGGAGTCCTCTTCTCCAGGTCCATTTATTTTTGGGGGTAGTGTCTTGTTTGGCTACCAGGTTAGTCCACTGATGGCCTCCATGAAGCAGGTGGTCTAGTCTACTGTCCCCTGACTGGACTTGAGTGTTGCTGCTACTGGTTCCAGATACCAGGATGAAATCTCTAATGAATCTCCTACACTCCTTGGTCACCTCAGTGCTCCCCTCTCAGAACACTCATTAACCTAAGATCAGGAAAAACAACAAGGCACAAAAGAAATAGAGATGCATGGGATTCATGGCCAACCTCTATCTTTCCTGCCACTAGATGGTTCACAGGCCACAGAGAGCCAGGGAGGGAGCAATGGAGGAGTATCTCCATCCCCTTGCATGCAAACTGGTCAGGTTCTGTGCCTCCTGAGTCAATAACCCTTCTGGCTCTAAAACCAACTCAAAGACTTCTTGTCTCCAGACTCTACAAAGCCCTGAATCATCATGACCCAATGGAGTTTCTGAAATTCAAAATGTTAGAATGGTTAAAGACAGAGAATGTTTGTGTATACCTTGTCAAGTGAATAAGCACTTATTAAGTACCTTCTCTGTGCCAGGCACTGAACTAAGAGTGGAAGGCTATGTGGCTCTTACTTATGGCTTCTAATAAGCTTGACCCAAAGGGTCTAACCCTCTCCTCCAAGACCTTCTTCATTTTCTCTCTATCTCTTTTAACCCTTTCCTTCCATCTTAGAATCAATTCTGGATATTGTTCTCAAGGCAGAAGAATGGTAAGGACTCTCCAATGAGGATTAAGAGATCTTCCCAGGGTCACACAGCTAGGAGTGTCCAAGTCCATATTTGAACCCAGGACCTCCCATCTCCAAACCTGGAGCTTTATCTACTGCTCCTCCATTTTTTCTTGAGGTTGTGAGAATTCCCTTGGTGAGTGTGGGCTATGTGCTTGTCATCCCTCATTCTCATATATTTTACATATATATAATTTAATATATAAGCTATGATATATATGAATAGAATATGTTATAGTATATGATATATAATATGTGTATTTATATATACATATATATATAATCCGACCTATAAGTGTTTTATTCAGACATCTACACAGTATATACATACATACATAATTGAGGCAATACATATATATATGTATATATATATATATGTATATATATATCCAGTATATATAATTATGTTGTCAGGAGAGCTCACTTGACAGAGAACACCATGAACTTCAGGAGAAGTTATGGCCAAAACCTATGTCCCCATGTCACCCCATAAGGCTAAAGATCCTCCAAACTTAGCTAGGTGGGACCTTGAATGACAAGTATACAGCCCAACATTGTTCCATTTGGCAAGCCCTGCCAGGGCTAGATGCTCTGCCATTTTGGACTTTGGGAATCCCAAATCTTCTCTCTACAGTGGTGAGGAGAATCTTAGTGGGCTGTGGAAATGGTAAATAGTTATTAATACATACAATTGTCTTCTAGATTCCAAGGAACAAAAGTGCAGCTGAGTTGAAATTTACAGCTGTTTCCACATCTGTGCATAAGGTAGCTGTGGTTAATGATTCTTCTGAGTCTCTGCCCAAGGTCTCCTGTCAAGAATAAATTGAAAGATGAGAAAGAAAAGCACATTTGATGCTATAAAAATTACCTCATCATTAGGTGTTTAATGAAAGTTCAATAAAAAATCTTCATGCTCAGACCTGTTCAGAGAAATTTATTTCAGGCGCTGTTATCTTTTGTCTGTGCCATTGCACCAGTCTCTTAACCTTATTTTCCCCCCGAGTACCTCTAAGAGGGTAACTTCTTGCCCTTTCCAATTAAGCCTTCCTGGGCCTTCGAAGCCTGTATCCTTCTTCTCTTTGCATCAATAACTCCTTGCATAATACTTTGTAGATTTTGTTCTTGTTTGGTTGATCAGTTGTGCCTGACTCTTCATGACTGCATGGACCATACTGAGCATGAGGTTTTCTTGGCAAGGATACTAGAGCAATTGGTCATTTCCTTCTCCAGTTGAGTATGGGCATCTGATAATAGATTATAACCTCCCAGAAGACAGACAGTGATTTAGTCATCATTGTATTCCCAGTTCCTTGGAAGAACAGTAGCAAACATGGAAGATGAAGGAAAGTCAATTCTCATTCATCTCTTCATCTGGAAAATAATTACTACCTCTTTCCCAGAGCTGTGAGAATCAAAATGCAAATTATATCAATTTTTAAGTGACACACATTTAATTGTGTCATTTTAAGTGACAATATTTAAGTGGCACAATACAATATAATGGTGGGCCTAGAAATGGAAGAGACCATAGAGATTATCTAATTCAACTCTATGATCTTACTGGTGAGAAAACTGAGGCCAAAGAAGTTAAATGACTTGGCCCAGGTCTCTCTAGAAATAAGACTCGGATACCTGTGACTTCAAGTTCATCAGTTTTTGAGTTGCTCCATTCTCCTAAATGTGCTTGTTGAAAGTTTTCCCTAGAATTTATGTCAAAAGTTGGGGCATCTTTTCTTGAAGCCATTTTCTCCAGGAAGATGTCAAGATTGGTTCCATAGCACGTGAGGACCTCCATCTGGCAGTCGCCTACAATGGTAATTGAATTCCAACCAAGAACTGTACTTTTGGCATATCTCTCTGAATGTCATCCTTGTTAAGCCAGTCTGTTCCTTGAACAAGAAGATGTGTTTGGAAGCTGAAAATGAGCAAGTTGAATTAGTGGAACTCTTTGAGTCCCTTCAAACTGAAATGTTATGGAAATCCTAGGAAAATCATTGATGATCCATCTACCCAGGGACAAACTGTGAGTTCTTTCTTTCTTCCTTCCTTCCCTGACCCAGAAAAATTGCCCCAAACTTCAGAAGCCAAGGCAACTTTTGGTCTAACATGGTCATGGGCTCAAGAAACATAATTATTGAGAGCTGGAAAAAAGTTGAAGGATCCCCTAGTCTAGAGGATCATGCCATCATGACTTTAGGGCGAGGAGGGACTTGGGAGTTTATCTGATCCAACTAGTTCATTTTACAGATGAGGAAATTGAAACTCATTGAGGTTAGGACCTGCATAAGGTTCATAACAATAGCAAGTGTTAGAGCAACGGTTCCCAAAGAGTAGGGATCCCTAAGGCTTTCTGAAATCTTGTCAGAGGGGTCCTCCTGGTCAAAACTATCTGCATAAGAGTACTTAGATATTTTAATTTTGAACATCAATAGATTAACCCATATTAATTCAAGTTCATTGTGGGAAGAGCCTTCAGTAGTTCCTTATGAGTATAAATAGGTCCTGAAATCAAAAAGTTTGAGAACTGCTTCATTGAGAAAAGATTTGAACCCAGGTCCTCTGACTCAAGAACTAGTATTCGTTCCATCATTTTTGTGCTTTCTTACCATCTGGCCTAGCAGTGAATTCTTTGCTTCAAACAACGTTGGTGGGTCCCACATAGCCAACTATCTTTTAAAATGGTTTGAATGTTGGCAGGAAGATCTTTTCCTACTCTGTGGATGCCAAAACACAACTTGTGCTGTCCCTTCTCATTCTTCTTGCTCTCCCATCTCCTTTTCTTGCCCTGTATGCCTTGGAAGATGCTGCTAACCCCAATAATTGCCTACAATTCATTTCCAGGAGCATCCTATTGCCTCCTTACGTCCACCATGAGTCTCTCCATTGCCCTACAAGTGCCAAATAGTGTGAGTGTTGGCAGTCCCTTCAAACTCTTACTCTCGGAGGCTCTGGCTCTGGGCATGCCCTTCCTCCTCCTCCTCTTCACCTCCTGTCCCCAGGATTCTTACTCTTCTCACACAAGGTTTCCTGGGGGCTTAGAATCATGACATTCAGATGACATCTGTTATGCTTAGCCCCAAATGCTCAAATTGCTTGATGGGGAGAACACTTGCTCCACTGTGAAATCACTCTCTTGGTGGGACTCATTCTAGAGATGCCAATCTATGTACACAGCCTTAATTAAACTATCTCCCTGCTTTCTAACTGAAATTCACTTTAGGGCAGGAGTTCTTAACTTGGGGCCCATGAAACTTTAATGGGTTCATGGATAGATTTTAGGGGTCTGTGAACTCAGTTAAAAAACTGAATTTTATTTTCAATAACTTGTAACTGAAATTTAGTTTTCATTCAATTATGAATTTTAAAAAGAATATTCCCAGAAGGAATCCATAGATTTTACAAGATTGCTAAAGGCATTTATGACCAAAAAAATCATTAATAATGCTTGTCCTAGGGCAGCCAAAGCCCTCTGAAGAATGGTAACCAGGGATGTGCATAAATGGCTCAGGAAACTACATTCAAATATACTTCTACTCATTTGCAGTCAGTCAGTCAATATACATTTATTAAGCACCTACTATGTGCCAGGCACTGTACTAAGCACTGAGGGGTACAAAAGAAGACAAAATAGTCCCTGCTCTCAAGGGGTTCACATACCTACAACCCACATTGTTTCACTCATCATCAACTCAATCACTCAAAACACGGCACTAACTCTCTGTCCACAGCCTGTCCTTGACTGCTTTCATAGTCCATTTTTCCAAAGACCACTTTTCTAATCATGCTGATTCTACATATCACCAGCATCAAGTACATGCTGACTATTTCTATGTAAATAAGGGAATTATCAACAGACACGGGGCATCCTTTCTGGTTTGGAACATGGCCACTCACCTTCACTATCAATAAGGTCAATTTAAAAAATTTATATTTTATTTTAATGTTATAGTTCCATTTTTAGTCTGAATCTAGCAATATTATGAGCTTCCAAAGTGAAAAAGAGATGGTGATGTTTCCATAATGAAAAATATTTTATAATTGAAAATAAAGTTAGATGTAGTAGCACATTCTAAGAGGCTTCCCCATTCACTTCCATAAGCTAGTATTTGGGAAAAGGGTTTTGTTTGGGTGGGGATAATCATATTTTCACTTAAACAATTTCACTAGCTTTTGTTTTAAATGCATTTGGTATTTTACTAAAATCACGGAATTTAAAAAAATAGTCACTTGTCTTGGAGTCAATGTAATGAGACAGTGGTCTTATTCTTCCAACCAATAAGAGTACTTACTGATAGGTAAGATCCCCAGGACATGACTGGCTATATCTCCCTGGACACTCTAGGACTGTGTTGGTGAACCTATGGCATGCATGCAAAGGGGACTGCCCCTCTACCACTCTCCACCATGTCTGAGGACATTTTTAACATCAGCTGTCCTTCTTCCCAGCAACCCAATGGAAGTGCTTCCCCCCTCCTCATCTGGGTTAAGGGAGTGGCTCACAGACTGCAGGGTGTATTTGGGGCATTCATTCTCTAAAGGGTTCACCATCACTGCTCTAAGACTACCCCTGAGGGATTGATATGTTTTCTTTTTTAATATTATTAGTTTGAACCTTCTTCCTGTGTTACAACAAATATCAAAAACCAGTGATTACTATTCCCAGTTGAATTGGCCATTAAGAATTAGTTATCCCCATTATCACTTTTACCAGTTAATATCTTCCAGAAACCATCAATAAGCAATTAACATAAATTAACTAATACAAAGAGAGATTTACTGAAGAATCAGCAAGAACAGAAATCCAAACACATCTCCCATGAACTGGGGACAAACTCAGGACTTGGGGGTGGGGGGGGGGATGAGTTCAGACTTTAAGTGGTTTCCATGCACAGTTGCTAGGCTGGATGTCAAAAGTCAACCAAGAGATGCTCAACTCACCAGACTTGGCTACCGACAAACTCTGATATGGATTTCTCTTCCTAGACCATTGGTGACTCCTCTACCCAAGGTTGTCGCCTCATACACTCATTCCCATAAAAAATGAAAGAATGAAAAATGAAAGACTAAAAACATATGACATGTTGGGTTATGTGGTGAGAGAAGGTCACTGGCACTATTTCTCTCCCCTCTGGGAAGTTTATAGAGTTCTTTATCTCAAACACCACCAGGAAAGAGAGTTGAATTTTTGGAACCTTCCTACTTACCTGCTCAGATTTAGCTCAGCAGTCATTTAAAAAAAAAAAAAACAGGTTTCAAAGTTCTATTGATGGGCTTCATTTTTATATTACAAACATTTATTACAGATTACTCCTGCTTAGTGAGAGATTCCTTGTACCAAAGTAAAGCAGTTTAGTAAATCTAATAATTCAGTGACCTTCTCTGAAAGGGCATGTAGCATTTTATATTTGGAGTCTCCTATCCCTCCTCTTTATTAAAAAATAAATCCATTTTCTCCCCATTCCACTCTGTTCCATTGGGGAAAAAAACAAATTTCTTATAACAAATATGTACAGTCAAGCAAAAAGTATTCCCTCAGGGTTGTCTATAAAAATATATGTCTTGAAACTGCTAGGTGGTTCTGTGGGTAGAGCTCCAGGCTTAAAGACAGGACTTCCTAGGTTCAAATCTGGTTTCAGACATTTCCTAGCTGTGTTACCCTGGGCAAGTCACTTAACCCCAATTGCCTAGCCCTTGAAGCTCTTCTGCCTTGGAACTGATATTAGTATTGATTCTAAAAGGTTAGGGTTTAAAAAAATAGATAAATAAAAATACATGTTTTGTTATGCACACTAAATTGGCCATCTATCTCTATTGGTCTTAACATGTTGTTATTATAGAAATTTTCTCCTGGTTTTACTTATTTCATTCTTTATCAGTTATAAAAGTCTTTAAAATGCTTCATTTTAAAATATTAATAGTTAAATTGTTCTCCTTGTTTTGAACTCTTCACTCTGTGCCAGTTCAAAAAAGTCTTCCCATATCTCTTGGAAAATATCCACCATCCCATGCATAGACCACAACTGATTCAGTAGCCACTTAAAATGCTTTTCCTAACCATTCAATAAGTTGCCACAAAATAATCACAGAAGACCAGCTCATTGTCTGAATTAGGGACAGGGTAACCCAGTTCCATGCTGTGATGCACTTGTGGAACAGGCTCGCCAAACCGCCTCCCCCCATAGGTTGGCAGCAGACAAAGCCTTCTAAACACGATGCCAGGACTGAGCCCTCATGGGTCAGCCTCCACCTTCTATATTTTCTACCTCTGGAAGACATGGCTTGGTTTCCTCCTTTGACACATCGGACATCGATCTCTTGGAAGACAATAATGGCACTTATATGGGAGGGTTTGAGAATAAATGATGCAATATAGACAAAGCCTTGGACATACCTTAAAGTATTAGATAACTGTTAGTTCTTTTTCAACTGAGTATTATTATAGTTAAATATAGTTAAAAACTAAACTTAACTCCAGTCTTTAATTTCCATAGAGTTTATTAATATTTACTTAAATAAGAGGAGGCAGATACGTCTTTATCAGGGTCTAAAAATGATTACTACTTTAGCACTTTTAAACTTCTTAGTTTTTACCCAATCATCCATAATGAATATTTGGACAAAATATATATTTTTTTATGTTTAAGGTCCCAAACTAAGAAAATAAATGGGCATGATTCTTTTACATACACACCACCAACCAATTATTCATCCTACAGGACTTGAAGATGGTGGTGACTTATTGGTTTAGGAAAACTATTCAATGATGCCAATGGTTTGGACTGATCTCTGTTCATTTTTGGCATTTTCTTAATCTTCTAATGACGTCTTAAAATTATTTTTTCTAATAAAGAGCTTTTTTTCCCCTAACAGACTAAAAGATTAGGAAAAAATCTGATGTTTAAGCTAAGGTAAATTGCATTCGTCTCAACTAACACAGCCAGGTCCTGTGTGCGAATAATAGATCTTGAAAGTGGCTACTATATTCAAATGTATACTGTTCAAAGTGAAAGTTATACAAATATGGTGATTAGTTTCTGCCTGATGGAAATAAAAATCATGAATTTGAATAATACAACTACCTCATCAAACCTAGCTTATGGAAGCGTTTAATGCCCTTTAACAGCTTTTATATCAATGCTATCAATTTTAAGTATGTTAGAATGGGGAAAAGTATAGAGAACTGATTTAGGAGCTTGGCACTTGAAAGTGAAAGATAAACAGACGGCTAGTCTGAGCCACTGCTGTTCTGCTGATGTACACTTTTATGTAAATGGTGTCTGACTGTCACAGATAATTAGGAAGACAGGTCCTTGCTTGTCCTCCACTGCCATCTTTTAATTTGTGGACACCTTAGCTGCTAAAGATGCCTGGATTGTTTTCTTTACATTTTTTGGTTTTTGCAGAAAGAAATATCCTTCCTATATTCTCCTACAGACCTTTTACAAATACAAAATTCCCTTTAAAACATGATTAGTCAAGGAAAACAAATTTCCATTATAACCATGTCCACGAAAAAAAAAATTCTCTGTCTGTGCTGAGGCCATCACCTCTCTATCTCTCTGTCTCTGTCTCTTCCTCTCCTCCGCCTCTTCTTTTCCCTCTCCTTCCTCTCAATATCTTTCATGGTATGGCTTCAGGATTGATCATTGTATTGGTAAGAATTTCCAAATCAATTTTACTTTATTATTGTCATTTTTTCAGTTGTGCCCTCCTCTTCCTGACCCTATTGGGGGTTTCTTGGCAAAGATACTGGAGTGGCTTGCCATTTCCTTCTCTAGTTCATTTTACTGAGGAGGAAACTGAAGCAGAAAGGGTTAAGTGACTTGCCCAGGGTCACACAGCTAGCAAGTTTCTAAAACTAGATTTGAACTCACAAAGATGTGTCTTCCTGACTCTAGGACCGGCACTTTATCCACTAAACCATCTAGTTGCTGATATTCTTTACAATGGTGCTATTATTTCATACTTCTGGTTGTACTTCTGGTTCTACTTATCTCACTCTGCATCAGTTCATCAAGTCTTCCTAGATTTTTGGAAACCATCCCCTTCATAATTTCCTATGGCATGATAGTATTCCATCACCTCTATGTACCATAATTTATTCAGCCATTTCCCAATAGATGGATATTCCTTCAATATCTGATTCTTTGTCATCACAAAAAAACCTGCTACAAACACTTTCATATATATAGATTCTTCTCTTCATTCTTTGGTCCTTATGGGATATAGACCTCGTGGTTGTATCATGGGGTCAAACGATGTGCTCAGGTTAGTAACTATTTATATGCCAGGGTTTTAAAACGCAGTTTGATAAGTACTGATCTCTCTATGCCCTTATTCTACAGGTGAGGAAACTGAGGCCAAAATAGGAGAAATGTTCTCACCACGGTCACTTTCTAAGCCTCCAATTTGATATTCTTCCCGTGGTAGGAAGAGAGGAGAAGAAAGGAGGAGGAGGGGAGAGCAGAGAACATTTTTGGAACAGTCCACACCAGATTTGCTCTGGTAGGGAAAAAAGCATTCTTTTCATAAAAGACATGACTCATTTCATCCTTGTATTTATATCACTTCTATCTCAGCAGTCGTACATTTGTACCATTCCAGCGCAATGAGGGATGTAGGTGGGGAAAAGAAAAGCCCTTCCGTAGGAGAAACACGTTTCCTGGTTCTTCTAACTAGTGAAAGGCCAATCTTAAATGATGAGTCTTGAATTGGCTGGAGTCCTTTTTTTTCCTTCAGAAAATTCTTCACAAGTAAAATTCAAGAGCTCTAAGCTGGGGATTGCCACATATGAAGGGAAGTCTAGGTCTCTGGGCCATAGAATCAAAAGTTCTAGAACCTGAAGGACAGTTAGGTTGTGCAGAGGATAGGACACCAGACATGGAGTCAGGGAGACTCTTCTTCCTAAGTTCAAATCCAGCCACAGACATTTTACTAGCTATGTGACCCTGGGCAAGTCACTTCACCCTATTTGCCTCAATTTCCTCATCCATAAATGAGCTGGAGAAGGAAATGGAAAACCACTGCAGGATCTCTGCCCAGAAAACCCCAAATGGGGTCATGAAGATCAAGACACAACAACAGACCTTGAATAATTAACAAGGCTCTATCTGATCACACTCCCTCGTTTCAGGCAGGTACAGTATTATTCTAGTCATTTTATAGATGAGGCTGTTGGCTTAATAAGGGCTCAGAGGTACAGGTATTTATTTCCCCAGCTTATTACAATTTAAAATAATAATTGATTGAGGGAGGTACAAAATCAAAGAATAAAATAATATCTACGAGCTGGAATTAATGCAGTATTTTAATGTCTGCAAAACATTTTACTACCTTAATCTCTTTGATCTTCAGAACAACCCTAGGTAGTAGGTGCTGTTGTGATACCTACCCATACTGCAGATGAGGATACGGAGCCCAGGAGTGGTTCATGACTTGCCCCAGGGCTTTGAACTAATAAATGGTGACGAACTACAGCTGGTCTTCCAGAAGTGAGATCCATCACCCCATCCACCAGCCCATGCTGTATCTCCCTGATTAACTGAGCATCTGTGAGGACACTTCAAATCTATCTTTACATTTTTGCATCTCTCATCCATTATTTCTCATTCAACTAACACATTCCTCTGAAGATTGCTCATCTCCAGGCAAGCATCCATCCTATGCCATGGTTTCCAGGCTCCTCCCATCCCACTTGCCATCTTTGTGGATGCATTCTAATTTCAACCTCCTTCCAAAATTCAGGTACTTAGAAGTTAGCATAATTCTCTCCCATGTTACAAAAGGGATTGTGATAATAGAGATAATCAATTCCATTCCATGAACTTCTATGAAGCACCTACTGGGTGCAGAGTTCTGTGCTAAGGGACAAAGGGAAGTAATGTAGTTTATTTAATCCAGAACTAAGGATGGAATCAATGATTGTATTAGCTTGGGAGACTATAGATGAGAAAATCCTTCTCGAAACACAAGTAGGCACTTTCTTTGCAACTGATGTTCTTAGAGAGGTTTCTAGAGCTTGGAAAAAATGGTGGTGGATTTAGCCAGGCTTAAATAAAGGATTGGTATCTGGAACCCTGGAAAGTCTTCCCAACTTTGAGGTTAGCTCCCCATCCACCACACTATGGTGCCTCTAATTTTTACTCTCATTAAGCTTATGTCTGAGACATAAATTTTTGGAAGTAGCTAATGTGAGAATTTGTTACTCTTGGATAAGCATATTGATTATAACTTATTACATAGTTAAAACAAATTGCATGTGTTGTATTATTGTCAAGCTACATATCATATTATATTATGTATAAAATGATTTTTTTTAAAGCTGAGTCTAAGGGGCAACTGGGTAGCTCAGTGGATGGAGAGCCAGGCCTAGAGATGGGAGGTCCTGGGTTCAAATCTGGCCTCAGACACTTCCCAGCTCTGTGACCCTGGGCAAGTCACTTGACCCCCATTGCCTAGCCCTTACCACTCTTCAGCCTCAAAACCAATACACAGTATTGATTCCAAGACAGAAGATAAGGGTTTAAAAAAAAGCTGAGTGTTCTTGAGCGTCAATAAAGTGTTTTTTTTTGTACTGTCAATGGTATCTTCCTGATGATGAAAACATAAGCATTTTTTAAAAACGTTTTGTCACTGTATCAGTTCTACAATGGAAGAGCAGCAAGGGCTGGGCCATTGAGATTAAGTAACTTGCCCAGGAAGTCTGAGGCCACATTTGAACCAAGATCCTTCCAACTCTCTGCCTGGAGCTCTATCCATTATGCTACCAAATGATGACATTTCAGTTGCTAAAAGAAAAGGATGCCTGGCTGCTGATGTGTTGATAACATCGGCATTTTTCTATGCCCTGCCATAGCCTCTTATGAACTATGTGAGTGGGGGTGAATCATTACCCTTTGGGGGGTCTCAAAGCTTCTCCTCCATCAGACAAGAGGCTGGTTTAGTTGGCCTCTGTGGTCCCTCCCTGGGTTAGACTCATGATCCAGTGATCCATCTGGAGACTGCTAGGATTCTGTCAGTAGGGATCTGGGCATTTGGGGGTTCATGTACAAATGCTCACCTACTTCTTGAGAAGCGTCTCTGCAGGGAGTTCAGAGGCATCTGTGAAGAATCAAATCCAGCTCCCACAGCAGGCACAGCCACAGTCTGAGCTGAACCTGCACTGAGCAATCAATACCAAATATAGAAATGTGTCCAGCAGCTGGGCCCCGGCCCCAGGGAATCCTGCCTTCTCCCATCTCCTCGGAAGGGCAGAGCTAAGCAGCCTGCCGGACCCAGGGAGGGCAGAGAGAGCCCTGGTACAGGATGGTTTCTGAAAGGCAGCCGGGCTCCTTTCCGTAATGCCCGGGCACACACTTTCAGGTTCCATCTGCTTTGTTAACACATTCGCCATCACTTTCTGATGTCTCAGCAATCAACAAGACATTGATCAAGTCGCAGCTCACAGCCTACCATTTTCAGGAATGTTGGAGCTCAAACTGAAATTGCAGCCATTGGCTCCCTCCAACTGGTTTGAACTGGCCCCTCAAGATCCTCCATGAGTGTTGCTCCCAGGGAGCACCCCCCCCCCCCCGCTAGATTCTGAAAAGAGGTGGTTAATTCTCCAATAGAGAAGTGGTCAAAGGCTATGAATAAAGAGTTCTCAGAAGAAGAATTGCAATGTTTTCACAAGCACAGGAAAAGAATGCGCTAAATCACAAATGCACATCATAACAACCCTGAGGTTGACTGTATAGCCTGCCAAGTGGCACAGATGATGGAAAATGGCAATGCTCAATGTTGGGGGAGTTGTGAAATGAGGGGACAGTCCCAACTACCCTTTCATTAAAGGGGGAAGTCCATGGATATCATGTACTGTGCAAACATCAAAACACACACACACACACACACACACACACACACACACACACACACACACACACACTGGGGAAAATTACCAAAAAAAAAAAAAAAAGTGGCTCAGTGGATTGGGTGCCAGGGCTAGAGATAGAAGATCTGGATTCAAATCTAGCCTCAGACACTTCCTAGCTGTGTGACCCTGGGCAAGTCACTTAACCCCCATTGCCTATCCCTTACCACTCTTCTGCCTCGGAGCCAATACACAGTTTTGATTATAGCAGAAGGTAAGAGTTTTTAAAAAGTCCAAAAAGTAACAATACCTAATAAAACTCATTAAAAGTCTTTAGTCTTTATCAATGTTTCAATCGATTGCCTTCATCCCCCCCTTTTTTAAATAATACTATTTGTCATGGGATGGTTCTCTGGGAGAGGGAGGAGAAGGATACATGGGATACTGCGATGATATAAGAAACAGAAAATAGTAATAAGGGTGGTTTTTTTAAAGAAATAGCAATCTCTGCACCTCTGCCTAGGAAGAGTCAACAGTAAACTCAGCTGATCGGTTTGGATTCTGTTCTCCAGTGCTTCTAAGGCCCCCCAGAAAACAGTCATTTTTCAAGAAAAGGGATATGATGGATTTTAAGTCAATAAGACGAGAGGCTTGGAAGAAACCTATCGAGTGTTAATCGGCCAAAGGAGGGGAGAAGATGATGACACAAGGGCTGTTAGACAAGATTTGCCCTTTAATTCCAGTGGCAGGTCAGCCTCCTTGTGAAAGAATAAGAGATTACTGGGATGTGCAGAAGAGGGTTGTTTCATCCGAAGCCAGGGATTGGAAAGTCATCCTGGGAGCATGAGTGAGAATGAGGGCTTAGGAGAAAGCATCCTGGATTGAGAGTCAGCAGAGCAGAACACCATAGTCTGACAGCTACATGACTAGTCAGTCCAACCCATTTGTTTCACAGTTCATGGAGGTTTGACACAGAGTGACCCATGTTATACATAGATGGGGAAACTGAGGTTCAGTTACTCACCCAGCCTGGTTCTACCATTCACTGCCAAAGTCACCATTGGGCAGTTTGCTTCCCCTCTCTGGACCTCATTTGTATAGGGAGGCAGTTGGGTTAGATGAATGTGGAAATGAGCAGATGGATGGGTAAAAACGTCTCCTCTCTGCCAGGAATGAATCATCAATGACTTGGTCAAGACTTTGAGGTTTTCTGAAGGTTTTACCGGTGTTTGCTGAACCACCCTGTAAAGCAGAATCAGAGAGGCTGATTCATCTGTCAGTGGTCACTCAGCTAGTACATGGCAGAGGACTCACTCAAGCCTGGATCTCTCCAGAGGCCAATCCTTTTCACCTCACTCTAAAGCCTCTGAGGTCCTGCTTAAGAGGAATGACCCTTCAACTCTCCTCACCCAGGTCCTCCCTCCTTATCTATGCCTTTTGGGCTCCCAACTCTTTTCAGGACTCAGTTGAAGCTCCTTTCTTGATCCCATCAGTTGTTAACATCCTCACTCTCCTCCCGCTTTGTCCTTATTCTATATATATTTTGAACAGGCTCATGTTCATGCCCATCGTCTCCCCACAGTGGAGTGTAAACTCCTGGAGGAGGGATGTGCCTGGCAAATAGGGAGAACCGAAATACTTGCTGAAAGGAATTGAGGCTGTACAGGCAGGGCTTTGCAGATCTGGGCAAGGAAGAAGGTGGGTCACCATTATCCAAGAGTCCTGCTCACTTTGCTAAAGGGCTCAACAGAACTTCTTCCACCATCTTCCTCCAAAGGGTCTGAGAAGCTGAAGAAAATGCTGGAAAGAGAAATTCCAGCCGAGCCCCCAATCAAGGGCGAGGCAAAGACTAGAGACTGTCTTTTTGTTGGATGTTCATATCAGCGTTAATTAAGCACCTACTATTGCGTGGAAGATTCTGGGCCTGATGTAGGGGACTAAAAGGCTTCAAGTCCCCAAAGAATCTATTTTGGGGAACTTTCAGGCAAGGAGAGAGGATAGATGCTTTAAATGCACAAATTTTAATCCCAGGAAACTGCACTCTCTGTTGAAGGCAAGTATTTCTTTTTGCTAAATGGATTTATTTTGTGATCAACTGGAGAGGGTTCAGAGGAGGACAGTCAAGATGGCAAAGGACATTGTGATCCAGCCCGAAGGAAGTAGGGATGTTTAGCCTACAAAAGAAAAGGTTTGGGGCTAGGACAGGAGAATGGGTTTTAAGTATTGGAAAAACTGGGGCTTGAAAGAAGGATTAGACTTGTCCTTTGTACTCTCAGTTCACTAGGAAAAATAGGCGAAAAGTTTAAGGAATCAATTTAGGCTGGATGTAGGAGAAAACTTCTGAACATTTATTTATTTATTTGTTTGTTGGTTTTTAACCCTTTCCTTCTGTCTTAGAATCAGTACTGGTTCCAAAGAAGAAGAGAGGTAAATTAGACAATTAGGGTTAAATGACTTGCCCAGGGTCACACAATTAGAGAGTTTGTGAGGTCAAATTTGAACCCAGCATCTCCCATCTCTAGATGTGGCTCTCAATTCATTGATTAACCTAGATGCTCCCTTAAATATTTATTTAGGAGAGTGGGGTCCTCCTCCCCAGAGGCCTGCCCTCCAGAAGAGACCAGAACAGGTACCATGTAGAGAAGATTCTTGTTTCCTTCTGAACTCAGCAAGCCCCTAAAGTCTCTTCCAACCCTACAACTGTGTGAAATGCTTTGTCAGAGGAGAAAAAAAAAACCCTCTATAGGAGACTAGCACCCAGGGATGTCATTTGCACTCAATCAATATCAATGATCAAACATTAGTGTGGTACCTACTATGTGTCTAACACTATGCCAGGCAATGAGAATACAGAAACAAGCAATGAAACCATCCCTGCTCCCAAGGAATCCGCGTTCCCTAACACATTGTCTCAGCTTCACAAGCAGCCCTTCCTGCCTCAGGGGGCTGACAAGGTCCCTTTTCCCAGGTAGTTTTCTCTCACTTTCTTTTCTAGTGCCTGAGATTCCCCAGAGATTCATTCCATTCAATCTTGCAGGTTTTCTCATCTTCAAGGACCCTCTTTTATTAAATGAATACATAAGTGGTCTGACATTATCCATTATCAGCTGGAATTTTAATGGTGCCAGCCTGCGGAGAGTAAGGCAGTGGTACCCAGTAGTGATGGGGCTGGCGAGAGACGTCAGTAGCCTGTATGGGAGATGAGAAGGCTGCCAATAATTTGCTAAAAGCTATTTTTTTCATTCTTAATTTTATGTATTTATTTCCTTTTTATTATCGTTCAAAGCACACTTTCCATATTGGTCATTGCTCAAAGCTACTTCTAGCAGCTAGGTGGCACAGTGAATAGACTCATCTTCCTGAATTCAATTCTAGCCTCAGACATTTACTAACCGGGTGACTCTGGGCAAGCCACTTAATCTGGTTTGCCTCAGTTTCCTCATCTTGTAAAAGGAGATGGATGAGGAAATATCAAACCATTCCAGTATCCTTGCCAAGAAAAGCCAAATAAGGTCATGCAGGGGTCAGACCTGACTAAAATGATGGATATCTAATTCAGGGATTTGGAATCTTTTTTGTTCATTGTGGATCCCATCAGCAGTCTGGGGAAGCTCATGGAGCTCTTCTAAAATACAGAGGATTACAAAGGAAACCAAAGATTAATGAAAATAAAAATGTCATTTTTTTTGGATCCAAGTTCATAGACCCTTTGAAAGCTATTCAAGGATCTTTAGGTTAGGAGCCTCTGATAGAGATCCATTCTCCCATTTTTCAGAGGAGAAAACTGAGGCCCAGGGAGATGAATAACTTGGCTAGCATCACATGGTTCATATGTAGCCAAATGGGGATTCAATTTCTGGTTCTTAACATCAAATCCCGTGCCTTCTCTCTATAATTCCCTGCTGTAGCCAGAACTTTGACAGAATCGTAGGTCACAATTTTGGAACTAGGTAAGGCACAAGAAACACATAAGAGGCAAGCAAGCATTAATGATGCTTCCATTTTGTCATTCAAGATACAAAAACCACCCTGGACGGAGTTATGTCCAAACCGAAGCAAATGGGAAGGGGAACTGATTTGTCATAGGATACTGGGGCTTCTGAAGGAGTGTAGCTATTCAATTATTGTGCCCTGCTTGCCCGAACTTAGTTCCAGCTCCAATTTGGGATCTTTTCCATTCTCAAAGAGTGGAGCTAGCCCTAGACAAAATCAAAAATAAGATCAAATCTGTCTTTGGTGCTCATCTACACCCTGAGACAGTAGGATTTCAAAGTGGACCAATAGCATCCCACATTCATAGCCACATACTTGGAAAGGCAGGTGAAGACATCTAATGTTGTGTCCATGTTATAGCTTAGGAGACAAAGGCTGGAGGATCGAATAATATTTACTATTGTCAGTATTATGATAACTAGAATTTCTATAGAGCTTTTAAGTTTTCCTAGCTCCTTTACAAATATTGTCCCATTTTTATATTCCCAACACTACTGGGAAATAGGTACTATTATTATTCTCCTTTATGGATGCAGAAACTGAGGTTGGCAGAGATTAAGTGAGTCACCTAAGATCACACAGCTAAGTCTGTCTGAGGTCAAATTTGAACTCAAGACTGACTCCAGGCCCATTAGTCTTTCCATTATACCATATTAGGACACTTTATCATATTGGGCATCATCATGATTTTCTCTTCTATAAAAGGAAAAGGTTAGACTAAATGGTCTGTGAGGTCCCGTCTCGGTCCAGATTTTTTATCCTGTTTCTATTTTCTAATTTTATTTCTAAGTCTAATTTTGTTTCTAAATTGAATTCTAATTTCTAAACCTAATTTCATTTCATTCCAAATTCTAACCTCAATTCCTTTCCCCTCTTCCTGTTTGTCTTACAGATGAGGAGCCTGACCCCAAAAGAGGGGAAGTGGATTGCCCTCAATCAAATAGATAATAAGTCACATGATTGAAACTTGAACCCCAGGCTCTCTATGCCTGTGTTCTAAGCCTGAGCCTGTGTTCTACTTCATACAGGTTTCTTATCTGACTTGACTGTACCCTACTCCCTACTTGTGGTTTTCCATGTGCTCATACTGCCTACTAGTACCAACACCCAAGTTTTCCCATTGTGGCGCCCCATTTCTAGCAGTACCGCTTATTAAAGATGGATGCTCTCCCTCTTCTGCCTCGACAAAACCTATCTGTCCTTTGTCCTGATTATCTATGGCCCTTCACAGCCATTTCAACAATTATTCTAATTCCACAGTCTCCTTACAACCCGAACATCAGTAGAGATCCCCTTGTAGCATCTTGTTTCTGCTACTTACTACCTGTGTCAGCTTGGGTTCAACCCTCAACTTTAAAATGAGGAGGTTGGTCTAGGTGGAGTCTGAGGTTCCTTCCAGCTTCAGATTGCTGTCCTTGACCAAGTATTATTTAGCCTTTGCTGGAAGACCTTTAGTTACAGGGAAGTGAGAACCTCCAGAGAAATCACCCTTTTGGGCAGCTCTAACTGTTAGGAAGTTTGTTCCTAAGGGATAATGCATACACTGGAGCCAGGACAGCTATGCCTTAACCTCCTCCTCCAAGTGTTTAGGAGTACTCTTTAAGGTTTGGGGTGTCTCTTCTCTAAAGGCACTATCTTAAGCCATGACCAGTTGTGTTCCCCCACTGTTAGCCACTTGTGAGGAACTAGGGCTCCAATCCCACTAGACCACCAGATTTTAGAAGGGGGTATTTATTTCAGAGACATAGGAAGGAAGAGATGAACACCTGACCTCCATAGCCTATCCTAGACTATAGAGAGAGACTTAGCCCAGTTTCTGTATAGCACTGGTTCCACCGAGCTCATAAAGCATCAGTGCCAGATAAGTTCTCATCTTGGCTCCTATTGGGTTGGCGTTGGACAATCACATGCTCCTCACGGCATTGATTCTGAGCTGACTGCAAGACCAGGTGTAGACTGGACTGCAGGGCTCTTGGATTCGCAGACTCCTGGATGCCCAACTGTCTAGTTATCACCAGGTGGTTTGCTTTTGTGACCTTCCAAAACTCACATGGTCATAGCCTCCAACTTCCTCCACGTGAAATATAAAAAAGCCCATCTAGAGGAAGGCAATGAACAGAGTTTTCTATTCTCAGGCTACATGTTGGCCTCTCCCCTAAAAGCCCTGTCTACTGGCTGACATTGGGTAAGCAATCAAACCAAGAGGAGATATCACCAAAAGAGAAAAGCCCGAGGCAATGACCCAGGCTCTGGTCTGTCTTTTGAAGGCATCATCTCTTCTGGCTACAAAAAGAGCCCCAATAACTTCTCCTAGTTGTGTGGTTATCAGACCATAACCAGGACAGAATGTCCACACATGCTCAAAAGCCTCTCCAGGTCACAGGCATTGCTTATCATCACTATTTTCCCGGAAGCGGCATGTCCAGCTACTTCCATGTGGGAAGTAGCAACTGGACCAGTCTCCCATTTTACTGACATGAAGCCTGACTCTCTGCTACATTTTCCCATTGCTCCTAGTCCTTTGGCAAAGAAAAAAAAACTAAGCCCTTTCCTCCAGAACAGTCTTAATATACATAAAGAAAGCCATCATGTCCTCCTGAATCCTCTCCATGTTAAAGATTCACCCCCCCTTCAGTTCCTTCAACCAATTTCCCAATGGTGTGATCTTGAGTCTCCTCTCTCTCCCACTAACCCTCCTCCTCCTTGCTCAGATGTGTTCACAGGAAACTACATGTCATCATGTCCAGGCCCATTCTTCATACATCTGCTCACTTCCTGGCATTGTAAAGTATCTGGCTCCTTTCCTCAGTTACACTGAAAGTGATTTCTCAGAATTGTCTGTTTCTCCAGGGATGTATCTTAAATGAAAGTAATTCTCATGGAGTGCAAAATAGACTGAGATCAAGCTTGTCCTATTTCTGGGGCAGCAGCACCCCACCCTCAAACACACACACACACTCACACACACTGAGTCAAGTTTAGCTGGCATATTTTTTGAGAAAATTTTTCCTCCCCAAGATTCCTTTTTTAACGTCCTTGCTAGGTGACCAGAAAACATTTAGCATAACAAATCATTATATTAGATTTGAGATTCAATGATTAGTCTTGATTAAAAAATAAAAGACACCCAACAAAAAATCAAAACATGAGAACTAAAGACCACAAAAGTAAATAAACTCTAAATAAAGTTAACACTCAGTAAGGCAAATTATTGCATAAGAAATTGAACAGTCTTTTTATTTCTTCTCACTTTATGCATTTATCTTGCTGTTAAATAAGGTTAGAGGTCAGTAGACCTCTAACTACAGTGAGATGTGAATTTTAAAATTATTCCACCCTACTCAGTCAGTACTTTAGGGGAAGATAAAGTTGTAAACTCCTGATTGAACAATGAAGGTACTTAACTCATACCTTATAGTGAAGCTAGAACTTTAAGCTAAGTCTATTTTTAGATCTAATACAAAAAGGTGTTAAGTACCTATAAAGGTTAAATTAATCACAAAAAGGTCAAGTAACTAACAAAAGGCAAACTTAACAAAGAAGTGTGAAGTAGCTCAAAAGATATAATCTAACCAGAGAAGGTGAGAACTAAAGAATGGGAAGACCTGGAGAAAACTGTCTGCTGTGACTGGTAGATGTGAAAATTTAGTGGAGGTGACACAAGAGAAAAAAATCTTTAAAAGGAGGTCTATATGAGCAGCAAAAGTCAGTTCAGTCAGTTCAGAGGAGGAACTGAGCCTGGAGGATCTCCCTCAGACAGCTTCCTTGAGATGGTCTTGTGGTGAGTGATAAGACTGACTCCCTTTCTCTTGGGCTCAGGGAGGCCAGTTTGGACAAGGCCTTTAACTCCTGCCTGGCTCAGCCTGTGCCGGAACAGTTTAGATTAACTCTTTCCTCTCCCTCTCTCTTCTCCTTAATTCCTTCTCTTTATATTAATTAAAATCACCATAATTTCCAGCTGACTTGGGTATTTTATTATTTGGGATTTTCCCTGGCAACCAAATTAATTTAGATTTTCAAGTCACAAGGCTAAAATTATCCTTACAGAGATAGCTGAGCTTTCAACAACAGGACACTAGGGGCATACTCTTCTATTCCATGGTGGTCTTCTGGTCAACTGGTCCTGAGATCTAACCCAGAAACAGGCTCTCTTCTATCCATTCTCTCTTGGAAACTCCTTTCCTTCTCAGTGAGATTTTATTTCTGGTCTGGGGATCTTCATCAAATGGGGCATCCAGGATCCATGACAGTATCTGTCCTGGCTGGCCAAGATGAGATACTAAGACCTTTCCACACTGCAAGTGAACCCTTCAGCTATGTCTCTCTTAGTAGTGATCTCTCCTAGCAGTGGCCTTGGAATCTCTTGGCTTCTCTGTCTCTCCACTTCCTTCTTTTCTCACAATTTAATTTCCCCAATATCATAATTCATAGACCTGACTAGCTAGTCTCACCACTTTTTCTGGCAATACCTTGTTGGGGATTTGTTTAAGCTTTGAAATCTTTTTTTATTCTGCTTCTCTTTTTGTGTATCTCCAAATGGTCTTTGGGTACCAGCTGTCCAAGACTTTGATATGCCCAATGATAGGACATTTTTGAGAGTATGAAAGGAATCTGATAGGGGTGATTGTCCAAAAACAACATAGGACTGACAAGCTGATGGAACATCAAAAGCGACTTAAAAATAATTTCTACACCTATTTTAAGGTTAAATGAAATGAGTCAGAGGACCTGGAATGGGATCTTAACTGCCTCACTCAGCATCTGTGTAACTTTGGACATATCTAGACACAATAGCCTTGCCTCCCTAAGTCTGTTTTCTCATCTATAAAATGGGGAAGAAAGATGATGACTTCTTTTTTTAAACCCTTACCTTCTACCTTAGAATTAATACTATGTATTGGTTCCAAGGCAGAAGAGTGGTAAGGGCTAGACAATGAGGGAGAAGTGATTTGCCCAGGGTCACACAGCTGGGAAGTGCTTGAGGCCAAATCTGAACTCAGAACCTCCTCACTCTAGACCTGGATCTTAATCTGCTGAATTACCCAGTTGCCTCCTTGATATAACTTCTTACTCTGTAGCTGATGATTTTTTTCCCACTGGTGCACAGGCAAATTACAAGTTTTTCTTAATGAATTGACTGATTTTTATTTTTATGTTAAAAAAGATTGTATTTTGAAAATCTGAAATGAATAAAGTTAACAAAGAGCTATTATTACCATAATTGCTAGTCCCTAGAACAACATCTTTCTTTTTTTATTTTAAATTTATTTGTCTGTTTGTTACATTAAAATTCCCAGGTTACTCCCTTCCTCCCTCCTTCCCCTCCCAACATTAATGAAGTCATCATTTGACAAAAAAGATATATTATATATAAAATTATGTCTTACTTAATTCTATTTATCAGTTCTTTCTCTGGAGGTAGACATACGTGTCTTTCTTTAAACAATATTTCTGTTGCTTGCTGTGTATAATGTTCTTTTGGGTCTGCTTGGTTCACTATTTATAATTTCATAGGGGTCTTTCCATGTTTTTCCAAAATTAACCTGTTTGACACTTCTTAGAATACAATACTGTTCCATCACAATTATATGCCTCAAGTTGTTTAGCCAATTCTCAACTGATGAGCATCCCCTCAATTCCCAGGTCATTGCTGCCACAGAAAGAGCTGCAATACAGTGTTTAGTGGAATTGTGAAATGATCCAACCATTCTGGAAGACAATTTGGAACTATGTCCAAAAGGCAATAAAACTGTGCATACCTTTTGATCCTGTGATACCACAACCAGGTCTATATCCCAAAAGGATAATAAAAAGGAGGAAAGGGCCTGCTTGTACAAAAATATTTGTAGCAGATCATTTTGTGGTGGTGAAGAATTGGAAATTTGGCCTCAGATACTTCCTAGTTGTGAGATCCTGGGCAAGTCACTTAACCCCATCACCTAGCCCTTACTGCTCTTCTGTGTTAGAACCAATACACAGTATTGATTCTAAGGCATAAGGGAAGGGTTTAAAATTTTATTTTAAATTGGAAATTAAGGGGATATCATTGATTAGGGAATGGCTGAAAATTTTATGATATATGATGATGATATACTATTATGTTATAAGAAATAAGAAAGATGATTTCAGAAAAAAAACTGGAAAGATCTGTATGAACCGATGCAGAGTAAAATAAGTAGAGTCAGGAGAACACTGTATATACAGTAACACCAATATTATATAAAGATCAACTGTGAAAATTTGTCTAGTCTCAGCTTTGCAATGATCTAGGACAATTCTGAAAGACTTATGACAGGGAATGCTGTTTACTTCCAGAGCAAGAACTGTTGGAGTCAGATGGATGTGGATAAAAGCATCATAAGAATATAAAAATTTAGGGGTTTATGCTAATATGAAAGTTCTAAAGTGTATTGTGGTGGCTGATTTAAAAATATTATAGCTTAAGTAAAATTGATTTTTAATAGCTTTATTTACAAAGAGGTAGAAAGAGTGAAAGTGAAAAAATATGAGAAGAGGGTAGAAAAACTGTCTAGCCTATCACCCTAAATGTTGCTCTGGTATCTGGCTCAGTAATCTTCAATCACAGGACCCAGAGGTGTCTTCAGCAAGGGTTCCACCAACTGCAGCCTCCTCCATGAAAGGAAGGTTTCTCCACAACCAATCTCTCCAGAGGTCAGGAAAGGAAGGCCAGCTACTCACCCAGCAAGCCAATGTAGGCAGGGAAAATCTCCTCCTTTAGTCTAGCTCACCTATGCAGAGTCTCTGAAGCAGTCCTCCAAAGAAGCAGTCCCAAGGAGCAGTCCCTTGGACAGAAAGTTCAGGATTTTTTATAGTCCTTATTCTACATCACTTCCTGTCCCTTTCTCTACTTTACAGGAACCAATTGCTGTCTTTCACATTACCTAGCATTGCCCAGGGGCAGGGCAGTGGCCTCTGGAGTTGTCACCTACTCTAGCAAGTGACTTGTGAATTCTCTTATTTAGTGTTAAGTAGAGGTGCTTAAGTTTTTGATTGATTATTTTAAAAGTTGCTAATTGATAGAAAAAGTCTGATTCACTCTTCATAGCATACTATCTTTCACATCAGTGTATTTATGGCTTTATTTGAGGGTTTTGGCTCTTATAATAATGATGATCTGCAAGTATGTTTTACATGATAATACATGTACAGCCCAGATCAAATTGCTTACTGAGTTGGGGGGGAGGGGAAGGATGCAATTTGTATTTTATAATTTTGGAAAAAATATATAAAAATTATGATTACATATAAGTAGGAAAATAGAATATCTTTGAATATTAAAAAAGAGAGCCACAATATATATTTTAGAACACAGGTTCTTCTTTTTCTCTGATCATCTTGAGAAAAAGAATAAACAGTGGTATTGCTGGGTTTAAGGGTATATACAGTTTTATAACTCTCTGGATATAATTCCAGATTGCTCTTCAAAATGGCTGGATCAGTTCATAGTTCCATCAGCAATGTATATGTCCCTGTTTTCCACATCACCTCCAAGATTTGTCATTTTATCCAATTTGATAGAGTGAGATGATATCTCAGAGCTGTTTTGATTTGCATTTCTCTAATTAGTAATAACTTAGAGCATTTTTTTCATAAAGAATTTCATAATGTTTGTGAAGTGAATCAGATAGCTAAGATTAAGAGACAATCCCCAGTGGATAAATAGTTAAAGGATGTGAGCAAACAGTCCTTAAAACAATTGAAAATTAATAACAATCATTTGAATAAATATTCCCATTCACTAATAATAAGAAAATTTCAAGTCAAATTCTTTCTGGTTTTTCACCATAAGCCTAACAGATTGACAAGATACAAAAGATGGAAACAGTCAATGTTGGAGGGGGCTCTGGCATCCTAAGTCACCATTGGTGGAACTATGAATTGGCCAATCCAATCTGGAGAGTAATTTGGAATTATGCTAAAGTGACTCAGATGTCTCTACCCTTTGGCCCACAAATTGAATTGTGAAGAATATAGACCAAGAAAATTAAAGATATAGATGTCCCTTTTATATAAAAATATTCATAGTAGAACATTTTATGTTAGCAAAGGACCAAATATAAAGGATACCCTTTGATTGGGGAATGACTAAATGAATTGTGGTGTATGAATAATAGAATAATGCTAAACTATAAGAAATGATGAATATTAATGAGTTCAAAGAAGCATGGGAAGATTTATATGAATGGATACAGAATAGAGGAAGCATAACCAAGAACATTTTACATATCCATTCATCTATCTATCTATCTATCTATCTATCTATCTATCTATCTATCTATCTATCTATCTTTCTGTCTGTCTGTCTGTCCATCCGTCCATCTGTCCATCCGTCTGTCTGTCTGCCAGCCTGCCCTCCTATCTTTCTATCTATCTATCTATCTATCTATCTATCTATCTATCTATCTATCCATCCATCATCCATCTATCTATCTGTCTGTCTGCCTGTCTGTATATCTGTCTGCCTACTTGCCTGCCCTCCTATCTTTCTATCTATCTATCTATCTATCTATCTATCTATCCATCCATCATCCATCTATCTATCTGTCTGTCTGCCTATCTGTATATCTGTCTGCCTACTTGCCTGCCCTCCTATCTATCTATCTATCTATCTATCTATCTATCTATCTATCATCTATCTATCCATTCATCCATCCATCCATCTATCTGTCTGTCTGTATCCACCCATCTATCTATCTATCTATCTATCTATCTATCTATCTATCTGTCTGTCTGTCTGTCTGTCTGTCTAATCTATCTATCATAACTAAGAAGATGCAAATAGAAATGACAGCAAGCAACAACAAACCCTAGAGGTGAATACTGTGTAATGAATTCCAATTCATTCCAAGCTTGCTACTGAGAAAATGGAACTCCCTCAGCACTTTACAGACTGAGGATATTAGATGTGTCAGATATTATGTAATATTAGTTGATTTTGCTGACACTTTTTTTCTTTCTTTTAAAATATTAGTCCTAAAGGTTGGCTTGTTGGGTAAGGACAGAAGAGGGTTATAAAAAAAGTTTAAAAACCAAATAATATCAATAAAATATAATTTTAAAAAGCAGTTTTTTAATAAATCAGTAGATAGTTGAGTAAACACATGCAGTTGGTGAAATGCAGATTTTTCACTAATTGGTAATTAATGATTCCATTGGCAAAGACAAAAATGGAATCCTTTACTTTTCTCAAAGAAGTAAAAAAAATTGGCCCAGTGTTCCAAGTATGTTGTAAAATTCATAACTCTCGGTAGGCTGAAACTGTAAATTTTTAACAACTTTGTATAGCATGGATTTATTGAAAGATGTCCTAGTTCATCATTGGATAAAGCCTATCAATTCCAGCGTGGGGTTTCCCACCTAACTGGCAGAAGTGACTCTGGTCCAGTGGCAAGAGCCCTAGTCTAGGAGGTAGTGGAGGTTGAATGGATTGTTACTTCTGCCATCTTCCATAGGGTAGGGGTGACTTTAACTAAGTTGCCTTGTTTTTGTTGCTGTGTGTTTTGGTAAAATGAAGGGGATGGATCAGATCATCATTTTGGTCCCTCCTAATGTGAAATCAATGATCCTACGAAATGATCAGTTCTTAATTCAATGGCTTTATTTTCTTATCAGTGAGATTTGTCAAGTACCTCAGGAGAATCCTAGAGGATGCCAAACAAAATTTCTTAATGCTCAAAGGTTTAATCTTATGAAAAACTGAGTCTTCCTAGATTGCATGAAATTCATCCCCCTACCTCCTAGTCTCTGTGAGTCCAGGGAGTAAACCTTGACAGATTTTCAGATAAAAAAAAAACAAAAAACAAACAAAAAAAAACCAAAACAAACAACAAAAAAACGGCAGCCCTCATCTGCAGACTCCCACAATGTTTGCAGTGAAGATAATGAAGCTCTTAGGACTTGGGACTTGGCTAAATAAGCCTGGGCAGATAAAAATGAGGAAGGAGGGTTGCACTTCTTTGGGGGTGAAATCGAGCATGGAGGAAAGAGGCAGTAGTCAGAGGTGGTAGACCTGGGTTTGATTTGTTTCTTTTTTTCTTCCTTTTTTTTTTAAAAAAAAATTAATTTCTTTTTTAAAACTAATTAATTAATTAAGCATTTTTTTCATGGTTACATGATTCATGTCTTCTCCCTCCCCTCATCCCCCTCCCCCCACCACAGTCCGACCTGCATTTCCACAGGGTTTCACATGTGTCCTTGAACAAGACCCATTTCCATATTATTGATAATAATTGCACTAAGGTGATCGCTTAGAGTCTACATCCCCAATCCTATCCCCATCGACCCATGTGATCAAGCACTTGTTTTTCTTCTGTGTTTCCGCTCCCACAGATCTTCCTCTGAATGTGGATCGTGTTCTTTCTCTTATGCCCCTCAGAACTGTCCTGGATCATTGCTAGTAGAGAAGTCCATTACATTCGAATGTACCACAGTGTATCTGTTTCTGTGTATAAGGTTCTCCTGGTTCTGCCCCTTTAGCTCTGCATCTATTCCTGGAGGTCGTCCCAGTTCATGTGGTGATTCCTGTTTTTTTTTTTTTTCTGTTTTCTTTGGCTGTGGCTTGGGCGAATCCCTGCTCACCATTCTGAGCCTGTTTCCTACTCCATGAAAGGAAGGGATTGGACTTGTTTGTTTGTTTGTTTTCTCCCTCCCAAGATCCCTTTTGTTTCTAAATCTACAATCCTGGGAACTGAAGCACAAGGGGGCAAAAAAAAATGCCAGAGAAGTGGGGACCGAAAGGAGAGGCCCTGAGTGCAGGCGGGAACAAGGAGCCTAGGAAGGGGAAGTGCTTGGGGTGGCAAAGGAGAGAGGGGAAAAGAAGTCTCCGCCTCCAGGCCACTTATCGCCAGGGCTCCCCTGGGCAGCTAAGGGTGCTAGTGAGCAAAGCTCAGACACTTTGCTAAAGCAAGCCTCCTCGGGCCACACCCCTGGCTGCCAGAATCCCACATCCCGCATCTCTCAGGGGCTCAGCTCCGGTCCTCTCCACCGGCATCGTGGCACACCCACACATTGTAACCCAACCCACACCCCCTGATGCCTGGAATCCTCCCTGCCCCGAGCAGGCAAGAACATGCCGGAGCCATTGTTGTGTGTGTGTGACTGGCACCAGGAGCCAGCCTGACCCCTGACTGATTTTATTCCGACGGGACTTAATGACAGGGGGGAGGGGGGAGGGGGGGGGCACGAACCACGCCGAGCCCGCTGGGGGTGAGGTGAGGGACTGGGGAAGAGCAGGCTAGCTCCCAGCAAACAGGAATGAGACTCCTGGAAAGCACACGCCCACGTGCACACACGCACACACAGAGTCGCCAGGGAATTCAGGTGGTTGGCAGCGAACGCAGAAACTTCCTTTTCTATTTTAGTCAAATAGGAGGACGAGAGGCTGTTTCATTTTTCCCTCGAACATACTTGGCACTTCCTAAGTGCACGTTGACCCCGGCCCTAGAAAGATGGGAAAAGTCGCCTTCTTCGCTGCAGACGCGGGGGGCTGTGGGCACGGATCTAGGAGAGGGCACAGATACAGTAGGGACCTCTGCGTTATAGAAAATCTCTCCGCCACCTACACCAGCAAACGGAATATGTGTGTGTATGTATGTATGTATGTGTATATGTGTATATATATATATTATATATATATATATAGCGTTATACGCGCACACACACACACACACATACACGGACTCTTGTTGAGGGCTTGAAAGTGGGGAGCAAAAAGAACAGATCCCAAAGCCTAAGAAGCAACTTCTTGGCTACACAAAGAGACTTGGGACAAGGATGGGAGCCGCCAAGTGGAAGGTGTGCGCCTCCTGGGGTGGCTCCCTGCCCCCTCCCCCATCTCGTCTCCCTCTTCCTCTGTCTCCCCGTCTCTCATTTCTCTTCGCTCTCCTTTCCCCATCTCCTTCTCTTATTCCCCCTCCTCCCTTTGCCCTCGTCTCCATATCCCCTTTCCCGATCCCTCTCCTCTCTCCTCTCTCTAACTCCCTTCCCCCAACTGCCACACCGTTCGCCCCTTCCTTTCTCTCCCTCCTCTTTTTTCACCTTTCTCCTACTCTCCCCATCTTCCCTTCCCCTCCTCTCTCCTGGCCATCTTTCACTCCCCTCCCCATTTCCCTCTTTCCACTCCCACCTCTCCTTCCCCTCCCTATCTCCCCTCGCCTCATCTCCTTCAGCTCTCTCCTATTCCCCCCTCCCTTCTCCTTCCCCTTCCTCCCCATCTTCCCCTCCCCCATCCCATCTCTTTTCATCTTCCCTCCCTCATTTCTCCTTCCCCTCCCCTCTTCCCTTCTCCTCCTCCTTTCTCTCCCCTCCTCAACTCCCCGGACCCCTCGCCCTCCCCCTCCTGCCCACGGGCTGCCAGTCACGCCGAGGCCGGGCGCTGGGCCAGGCCGGGCCGGGCCTGGCTGGGCAGGGCTGGAGGCGGAGGGAGCGCGGCGGGGGGCCGGGCTTGGTGGCGCGTGTCCTCGGCGCGGCTAATCCCGGTGGGGGCAGCCTCCGGGGCGTGTGCAGAGCGGGCGGGCGGGAGCGCGTGCGGGTCCGGGGCGGCAGGCGGAGCCGGGCCAGTGCCTGGGGTCTGGCCGGCGGCGCTCGGCGGCCGTGGCCCATGTTTTCTTGCTTCTGCTTCAGCCTGCAGGAGAAGTCCTTCAGCAGCCCAGCCGCAGCCGAGTAAGTGCCCCGCGGCCCAGGAGCCCCAGTCCGGCTCCCGGCCTCGGCCTCCCCGGGAACCGCTGATGGATATGGAGGTGGGGGGGGGGGGGGGCTAACCCTTCCGGATCGGGCCGCGGCGGGAGGCGAGGCAGAGCTGGGGCCGGGATACGGGAGGACTGGCAGTCCTTTGTGTCGGTTTGGGGGAGCACTGCTCCTCCCGCAGCTCTCCTCCCCACTCTCTAGCTTGGGGGGGGGCGGGTTGAGGGCCAGGTTCTCGGGCAGCCTCGGCCTCTTAAACAGCAGCGCAGGCATCACGCCGGGGGACACCCGGGCCGCCCCAACCCTCCCTCCTCACCCCCCTCCCGTGACAGCCCTGCCGGGGCCCCTCGGGGAGCGCTGTCCTCCACGCCCTGGACCACGCCGGGGACCAACAGACCAGCGGGCTGGGAGTCGCGCGGGGTCTGGGGCTTTGGTTTGGGAGGCTGACGGAGGGAGGAGGCGGACAGGTGAAAGAGATGCCCATAGGCTGGAAGGATGCGGGGGGTGGGGGAGGCGGAATCGGCCGGAGCTCCCCAACACCTGGAACTCCCCTGGCCTTTGTCTGCGCTCGCTGACGGGCCCCTTTCCTGAGGCTGCGTGCGCGCGGAACACTGGCTCGTCCTTAAAAGGCAAGTGGTGAAGCCTCTCCCGGGGCTGGGGGCTCCCCCAAACCCGCGGCTTGGTCTGATTGCACGAGGGAAGTCCAGAGCAAACTTTATCTGCGCCGAGGAGGGGGCACCGCTGCCAGGCTGGAGGGGCGCCTGGCGCATGCCCTGGGCTGCCTCCTGAGCGCAGGGATTGAACCTTCCAGCTGACCTCGGGGAGAGGGAGGACCCTCCACAGGGGATGCGCCCAAGTCCTGATGTCTGAGGAGGAATCCCCCCCAACATTGGCGGACGAGGCTGGTCCTGTCCGGGGGCTCTACCTTTCCTCATCGCGGAGCAGTGATAGAAACAGTCCCCCAGGCACAGTTCCCGGAGCCCCTCACCCGCCAGATAAGCAGCTTCTCCTCTAATTGCCCTCCTCCAAGGATATTTCGTTTCCATAGCCCTTGCAAACGGGCGTAGTACTGTAGACATTGTCTGAGTCTCACAGAAGTGTAAGGAAAGATGGGTCCTAGACTCCATTTTACAGGTGGGAAAACTGAGACTTCGAAATGAGTCATTTTCTGGGACTTCCTCAGGAGAGGAACATCTGGGGCAGTTCATGAACCAAGGTCAAATTGTCATTCTATCGCCATGGTTACATGGGGAGGCAAGGACCTGGGGTCAGATCTCCGCCCTGGGACTACTTAGTGGGTGTGAGGAACCCTGACTTCTCCTCTCTCTGTCTCAATTTCCCCTCTATAACACGGGGCATTGCACCTTCAGGAAGACCCTGGGGGCGGGGGTGTGGGCTCTGCGATCTGTCCTGCTTTCATCCTAATACCAGGACTTTATCCTATGGAATACAGCAGACAACCCTGGGGCCTCAGGTACTTTGAAGAGCTTTTGGTGTCCTGAGAGCCAAAGTTGGGGAACTCTGACCCCTGTGGCCTGGAGGGGAGCAGGTGTGCCAGGGGGCCTTTAGGACACATATCTATGTACAGACATGTCTATGCCCACAGACATACATGTGTATAGACATGTAGGTATATGTGTGTGTCCATGTTTACATATTAAGGATGTATACCTAGAGACCAGCTCCCCATCCTCCTGGATGATGCACCATTTTTAAAGGCTCTTCTTTGTACTCTCCTTGAGATTTTGTTCCCTTGGGAGAGAATTCAAAATAAGAATAGATAAGTAAAGGCAAGAAAATTTGAGGAGAGAGAGAATACACCTACTGTGTGCTGGGCTCTGTGCCGAGCCCCTGACAAATATTCACTCCTCTAATCCTCCTTACAGTCCTAGGCTCTCTTGGGAACCTTCCCCATTTTACAGTTGAGAAGACTGATACAGACAGAGGTTAAGTGACTGGCTCAGGGTCATACTAGCTGAAGTGTCCATGGCCATCCCTCTCCACTGGACCGTTGGGCTGCTTCTCTAGGCCGGGGTCTTGGAGATGGGCTGCAGAGACCGTGGAAGCTTCATGAGGAAGAAGGGATGCTTTCTAGGCATGCAAAGGCACACAGGTGGGAGATGGGTTGCAGAGTTTAGAGAATAACAAGTAGAACTTCAAGGTTCAGCTGGAAACCTGACCCTCTCTTGGGTGAAGTAATTTAAAACCCACTTGGAAAGGGAGCCAGGGGCCAGGGGGCCAGGGGGCCAGGGCTACCTCTCTCTTCGGGGAGTATGTGACCTCCCAGAGGCAATGGGGAGCCATGGAAACTAGTAAGGAGGAATGACATGGTTAGAACGATGCTTTAGAAAGATAACGGTGGACAGACTCTCTACCAAGATATGCGATGAAAAGCTTAATATAGAAATTCATCCTTACATATTTATAAATAGATACATGATACATTTAAAATATATGCATTTGTAAGTCTATAAATTATCCATTTTTCTTTAAAATATGTGTATAATATATACATATAATTTATACATATAATGTACACATGTGCTATGCATATACTATAGAATGTAAATATGTCTATGTAATATAAAATATAAAGTACATAAAGTATATACTTTCTATATAATTACATACATACACAAATTTATAGTTACACATTTTACACCTAAAATCTATCTACAATAATACATTATGTGGAAATACACACATGCAAACACAAATCAATAAAATTGTATATTTTGCATCTAATAAGTATATATGTATATGCAGTTATAGGTTTTATAAATAAATGCATAAATACACTTAAATATAAAAATTACATTTCATCTAAAATGTGCATATATATGCATAAATATACAAAATATATACTTTCTATATAAGTATGTGTATACATATAAGTTAAAAGTAGACATCTTACATCCATGTCTTTGTGTATAGAAATATATAAAATTATATTTTTATCTATAAATACATTTATCTATTTATGTATAGACACATATATCTATAAATACATATACACTCAAATATAAAGTAAACATTTTATATTTTAAATGTTTAGAAAATATCTAGTCATCAATTTACATATAAAGTATCCATATATAGGATCCTACATTTCCTATCTAAAATGTATGCCTAACTACGTAAGGTTGGCAAATTAAAAATAAACCATACCCATATGTGTGGGTGTGACACTTGGAGGCCCTCCTCTAGCCCTTTGGTGAAGGCTGTTCAGCCACATTCTCACATCTTGACCTGCGGGCCTCTTTTGCCAGTTGCCCCTGCAGAGTGTCTCGCACCCCTTTTCTCTGATTCCCCTTCTTGGAAGTGGAGACAGCCTGGCTGGGGATGGAGAGCATTGGTCCTGGGGTAAGGAAGATCTGAGTTCAGGTCTGAGCTCTGTCTGAGGTTTCCTGGATGTGTTTGGCTAGAGAGAGGTCCTTGTAGTCTGTGTGCCCGTCTTGCCCTTTTCAGGGTGGTGGAGATCATTTTTAGGGATTCTTCAGAGATTAAAGCCAGAGAAGGTCCCTGGGATACCCTCTTGACATTCAAGAGATGGGCACTGGAGGAAAGGAACTGTTTGGAATCTTTGGGTAATTTCCCAGATACTGTCCCTGGCTCCTTCCTGCTTAGAACTGGAGGCCAGGAGAGGCACTTATTAGTGCCTGTGAGTAGAGCTGGAGTCTCTGGGACCTGGGATCAAATTCAGCCTCAGACATTTACTGGCTGTGTGACCTTGGGAGAGTCACCTATTCCACCTTCCTCAGGTTCTTCATCTGTAAAATGGGGCTGACCATAGCACCTGTCTCCCAAGGGTTTCAGATAACATGTGTAATATGCTTTGTAAACTGTATAAATGTAAACTGTTGTTTGATTCGCCTCTCCATGTCTAGGTTATAGGTTCTGCTCAGTGGAAGATATTTGCATCAGAGGAATATCCCTCTTAGCTGCGATCACAAGTTTGGAATGAGATTTCCTGGGCCTGGGGAGGAATTCTCCCCACCAGGACTGACTAGCACTTTTCTCTCCAGATTATGTTTTGAGAGAGAGGCTCTGTGTGTGTCTGTGTGTGTCTGTATGTGTCTATATGTCTGTGTATGTTTGTGTGTCTGTGTCTGTGTGTGTGTCTGTATGTGTTTGTGTATATCTGTGTGTGTGTTTAAAAATAATGATAATATCAAAGTCGCTCAGGCATGGTTCTTGTTCCCTTTTAGTGTCCTTTATTTTCTGAGTTACTTTTTCTTTTTTAATCCCTTATGTTTATGTCTATATAGTTTTAGGGTTTTCAAAGTACTTTATAAAAATTATTTGCTCATTTGATCATCAGAGCCACCCTGGTCGGGGGGATGCTATCATGAGGCCCATTTCACAGATGAGGAAATGGAGCTGCAAAGAATAGGAATGACTTAGCCAAGGTGATGCCCACAGGTAGCCGGGAGCAGAGCCCAGCCTCGTCTTCTCCTGGTCCTTTCAGAAGAACTCACTCACTCCCTCCATCCACAGTGAGCACAGCCCTCCTTGTCCTGCACTGGACTTGCCGGTGAATGTTTCTGGACAGAGCAGGGCTGGACTCCTAAGAGAGAAATCCAGCTAGTCCCCTGGCGTCATCTGCGGGGGTACCTCCAGGGGTCTCTGCCTTGCTCTCTCCCTTTTCCCAAAGATGTTGGGGGACCCCTTTTAAGAGCTTGTCCCCCAGAAGGCTGCCACATTCAGTTGGGATCACCTTCGTGTGGGCTACTCAGTTAATATCCATCAATCCGGGACAGCCCAAGGTCCAGAAGAGCGAGGATGACTCTGGTCTTTGGCTGAAAAGGGGGAGGAGATGAAGGTGGCTGAGGAGGGGAGGAAGGATGAGGCCAGGCCAGGGGTTCACCCTCGGGCCTCCAAGAGGAGAAGCCAAAGAAATGGGACCAACAGGAGCTGTTTCCCAATGTAGGGAGTTCCCTGTCTCTGCGTCTCTTGACTGTCTGTGGTAGCCCGTGCCCTCTGTGTGCCCGCTAGGAAGGTGTGAGTTGTCTGGTCCAGCGCAGATGGGCATCTCTGAAACGCTGACTCTGATGGGTGGGCATGCCCTGTGGAAGTTGGGAAGTCACATGATCCTGGGCCTGAGACTAGTGTAGACCCCCGTGAACAGTCCCTGGGCCCTGGTCACCAGCATAAGGATGCAGAGACTCTCCTGGGAGCTGGTCGCCACCTTTAGGCCAATACCCCAGAGCTCCATCACTGCACCAGCCTCAGCCCCCAATGACGGAAATTACAGGTTGCCCCCACACCGCCAGAGGAATCCCTGGGCTCCCCAGGCTGGCCAGAACAGGAACCCTGCAGCCTCTGGTCCAGCCCCAACATCAAAGGCCAAGGGTCACTTTGAAGGCTCTGCGGCTCTGCTTTCAACTTGAACCAAATGTCCCAGGAGGGAAAAGAATAATAAACGAAATTGGGGTCAGGCGAAGTTGGTGCCAAAGTCTGAACAATGATCATTGTGCAGCTTCAGCACTGACTGTTCTGGAAGCCCTGAGCGGGAAGGGACCCCCTCAGCCATGCAGGCCAGCCTCTGAACAGGGAGGGATCACTGGCCTCTCTTTGGAGTCTTTAAGGGATGGGGAGCTCATTACCTCCCAAAGCATCCTCCAGCTCTCTGGGGTCTCTCATCCTTAGGAAGGCTTTCCTCAGGATCAAACTTAAGTCAGCCTCTTTGCATTTCTGCTTTGCTCAAGTTAATTCCTATCAGAAACATCTTCATTAATGTTCCAAAATGCAAATGCCGGACTCACTGACAGGTTCTGGAAGGGTGAGGGACGTGCCATGGAACGATAATTGCCAGGGGCAGCTCAGTGGCTCAGTGGATAGAGCCAGGTCTGGAGACAAGAGGTCTTGGGTTCGAATTTAGCCTCAGACACTGCCTAGCTGTGTGACCCTGAGCGAGTCACTTATCCCTAATGGCCTAACCCTTACTGCTCTTCTGCCTTGGAATTGATATTTAGTATCCATTCTAAGACAGAAGGGAAGGGTTTAAATTAAAAAAAAAAAAGAAAATGAAACGAAATGCTATTTTTCATAGTGGAATCTATAAAATAGATTTAGGCAAACGAACTGGTTATTTCTTTTAGTTGAAACATCACTTCAATATGGCAACAGTAACAGTAACAAGTACTTTTCAAAACTAATCTCTTCCTTCCTCCAGTCAATTTTTAAAAACTGGAGAAACGAGCCCCAGCCCGCATCTCCCATTAGCCTCTCTGGCAGGAGGGGAGGGAGTGGCCGGCTTCCTGGCCATTTTGGTGGACACACGTTGAGCAGAACCCTAAAGCCAACTTGTTTTTCTGTCTGATGTTGTTTTCATTGCTCTCCTGGCTCTGTTCCATTCACCGAGGTCTTCCCAGTTTCCTCTGAAATTGGCCATTTCATCATTTCTAAAAACACAACAACATCCCATTAGACTCGAACCGCAGTTCGTTTAGCCGTCTCCCAGGAGGAGGGTGCCCAGCCCTGAGTTCCAGCGGCTGACTTCTGCCAAGGGAGCTGCTGCAAACATTTTTGTTCCTAGAGATTCCTTCTGTGGCTTTGCTGTCTTTGGGATGCAGATCCCCAAGTGTCATTAAGTGACCAGAAGGCTGGCTCTGGAGTCACGGAGACCCGAGCTGAAATCCACCCTTCGATCCTTACAAGCTGTGTGACCCTGGGCAAGTCAATTCATCTCTGTTTGCCTCAATTTCCTCATCTATAAAATGGGGCTCATAGCTGCACCTACCCCTCAGGGTTGTTGTGAGGATCAAATGAGATCATATTTGTAGAGTGCCTGGCGCATAGTAAACACTATAAATGTTAGTGATAAAAATAATAATATTAAATCTGTTCATTATAATGTATTTTAAAAGATGTGATAATACAGCCAGCACTTACATGGTTATATGAGATATAATAATGAACATAAAGATACATTTTGTAATGAATATAATTATATTTGATGGCAAAATTAAATCATATATGTACTCTATTGTATAACAAATATAATACATATATAATAATAAGTACCATTAGTATTATTATTATTTTGGGAGAAAGGGTTTGTAGTTAGTATCTTTCTGGGAATAGTTCCAAATTACTTCCTAGAATCAGCCACTTCATTTTTTTCAAATAAGGAAACTGAGGTCCAGGCTTGCTCACAGCCACATAGGTAGCACATGGTAGAACTGGGCATTGAGCCCAAATTTGATGCATTTTCTTTTTTTTTTAAACCCATACCTTCCATTTTAGAATCAATATTGTGCAGTGTTTTCAAGACAGGAAGGGCTAGGCATTGGGGGTCAAGTGACTTGCCTAGGGTCACACATCTTGGAAATGTCTGAGGCTAAATTTGAACCCAGGACCTCCTAAATCTCATGCTTTTCCCACAGTACCAGGAGAAAATGTGAGCTTTTGTCATTGACTAAAATAGGGAGGATGGGAAGGGAATCCAGTTGGGTGAAAGAAGAAAATCTGGGTTTGAACCCAAGTTGGAGGGGTTGGAAGATGGCTGAATACAATGCTCAGGAGGCTGTTCGAGTTGATATCGGTTTGTTTTTATTGCCCAGGTGTGACGAGGACCCTGTGCCTGTTCATGAGGACCAGCCTGACTGCGCCAGCCTCAGGTATGGAGGCAGAAATGCCAGGGGCCTCGTAGGTCCTCCACTCAGGAATGACTGGCATCTGCCATCTTTTCCCTTCTTTGATTTACTTTATCTTGATGCTCCCCTTCAAGGCTTCAAGGGAAAGGTTTGCTTCTGCATCCTAAAGGCATCAGCTCATGCTGGAGTCCTCTAGTTGGGCCAAGAAAGAGCCTTCCCCAGTGTGGGGCCAGGCATGTGCCTGCAGGCGTTCTTACCCAGGGGTCAGTTGGGTTGAGTCTGAGGGGAAGGAAGGAGGCTCCACAAGCCCTACCCATCCCCACGGCTTGTCCCAAGAGAACTCCAAATAGCCCACTGTCCAATATTCCAAAGAAGGGCTGGAAGAGGACTTTAGGTGCCCACAAGGCTACCCAGAAGGAGCACCGACCTTTCCCGGAGGTAGAACACGTGCCTGCTCTTCCCAGACGAGGGGGCTCATAGCATGCGCCAACGTCCAAGGTCTCCCGGCTCCACTCAGCATTGAATGTCTAATGAAAACATTTTAAATCTATCTAAAAGTTAAGAATTGATTCGAGCGCGTTCTGTGACTCCTCCGGATCGGCTGCCCTCCCAGCTAGCTTCTAAGTTCTTTAAGGACTGTGTCGCCTTTTTCTCCTTGTCACTTGGCTTGAGCATAGAGTCTGACTTAGAGCAGCAAACGTATAAATGTCCAGCGACAGCTGGATTGTGTTCCTTTTCCCTTCCCTGTGGCCCTGGGACGGTGGCCTTTGGGCCCCACCCCAGTGACCGCTCCGATGCCTGGCGGTCAGTTTAAATCATCCCTGAATCATGGAAAGCTTGACCCGTTGCTAACCCACGCCCGGACTAAAATTAGGCACTTAAGTCATCCTTGCAAATGACCCGTTGCCCAGGGCTAGTCATGCTTTATTCCAGTAAGTAAGACTGAATGTCCCCGGAGGTCAACAGGGTCTGGGTACACCTCTTGGGGGGAGAAGGTTGTTTCTTTGGGCCTTTTATTGGGTGTATTTATAAGAAGAAGGCGAGTAGGCCAATCCTGACGAAGCGTGCCAAGCTGAAATCTGATGTAGAAATACAGAACAACATAGATCTTGTTTGTGTCAATTCTTATAATTATATTAAAAATATAAATAAATATATGATTATAATGTCATATATAAATAATGTCACGTTCTAACATGGTAAATAAAATAGAATAAACTACAACATAATAATAAAATAAAATACAATAACAATAAAAATAAAACACAATAACAATAAAATACAGTGATACGTAATAGGATACAATAGATATAGTATTATACAATCAATACAATATAACATGTGTCCTAATATGCCATAACAATATATCCTAACCCTATGTAATTGCTATAATGTAATACATCTTTATATACATTTTATGTACGACAGTACTCTGATAGAATGTAATCTAACCTAGATTAGACTATATAATATAGTATAATCACCTATTATTCCAGCATAAGCTAAGGTAATGCCATCAGCGCTTTCCGAGCTGGAGTGAGGGAGTCCCCCGTCCGTGTAGACGAGCATCTTCTCTGCGACCCGCAGTCTCGGGCCCTGTGGGGGTGGCTGACCGGTGGGGTGGCTTCTCTGATGTCACTGTGTGTCTGAGGGTCTAGAACTCAGGTTTCCTGGTTCTGCAGTCAGTGATAAATCTAGGATGCGGTACTGCTTCTGTATAATGATATAATGATGGGCTGGAACACAATACTGCGATTTAATGGAGTGGAACAGGAGAGGGACCCAGTTTGAGCTGCTTCTGAAGTTTAAGCCATCCAGCTCCTCTTCGTAGGCTGAGTGGTGAGCTCACGGGCTTGGCCCCGGGATCCTCTCTGGCCCTGAGCCCCCTCCATGCATTGGGCTTCTTCTTGGCACCCTCCAGCCCGAGCTCTCTCATCCATCCCACTCTCCCAAGCTCTCCCAGTCTCTTGGCTGATGATGATGGCATCGTAGCCTTGGGGAAAGTCTGAAGAACCTCCATCCTGCTGGCCTCCCCTCTCCTCCATGATGCTCTCCTCTGATCAGGGAGGCCACTGTGAGGAAAGGGAAATAAGCACCTAAATCCCGGTGACTCTGCAGAGGAAGCCTGAGGGTCTCCACTGTGCCCAGCCTTGCCCGCCTGACTTTTCTTGGCTTCTCTGCTGTGGAGGTGAATGAGATCAAGCTTGTGCCCTATCTGGAGCTCCTCAGCAGTAGCCCCAAGGGGAACCACAGAGACCCAGGGAGACTGAGGCTAGAGTCTGTCCAAGAGAGCCCTGAATGACACGTGGGCTTCCCTGTCCTCCTTTTTCCAGGGGGCTCTTTTTTTAGGGCCATTGCCTGAGACCTGGCCAGAGAGGATGCATGGAGGGGATCTTTCTCTCCCTTCTGTCCCAGCAGACGCCTATGGGTTGCTCTTAATTTAAATAAATAAAGCTGAAATAAGCTGGCAATGTTGTTAGTTTAGGGGTGGATTTTGCTTTCCCAGTCTATTAGTAATGGAGTCTTTAAATACATTTTTTTAAAAAAAGTCTCTGGTGCTAATTGCTATTTTTCCCTCCTCCCCCTCAAATTCTCACCCATTTTCAAGGATGTCAATTTTTTCTCTTCTAGTTATGAGTAATGAGGCATGCCGTTAGATTCCTCAGGAACCCTTCGCTTGGGGTCAAGGGACGTTGGATGGAATCCTGGTCCTGGTCCAAACCAATCCATCAGCCAACCAGTTTACATTTGTTATGTGCTTACTATGTATGCTAGAGAGATAAAAAGAGGCAGAAGGCAGCCCCTACCCTCCAGGAGCTTACAATCTAATCAGGAGAAAAGAGGCCAACAAATATAGAGGTGGACAGAGAGCCAGGTCGAGAGAGTCTTGGGTTCTGATCTGGCCTCAGACACATCTTAGCTGGGTGACCTTGGGCCAGTCACTTCACCCCCATGGCCTTGCCCTGACCACTCTTCCTGCCTCAGACCCAATTCTAAGACAGAAGGTCAGGGTTTAAAATAGAAAGCAAGTGATAGATAAGGTAAATGGGAAACTAATTAAGAGAGAAGTTGCTGGGAGTAGGAGGCATTAGGCAAGGGGCCAGAGAGAATGCCCAGACTGGGAGGGTCTTGCTGGCGAGCCAGCGGTGAGGCCAGTGTCCCTGGATTGGAAAGTCTACCAGGGAATCCTGGAAGGGCAGCGTCAAGGCCCTAATTTACACCCCTCAACCCCCTGCAATGGAAACATCTTCCTGTCAGCCTTCAGTGACTCAGCCATGGAAAGTTGGGAGTGAGAAGGGCATCTTGAAGGGATTCAAGCCAGCCTCCTTCCTCCCATAGGTTCAGGGGGCCCCCAGGACCCTTCTAGCCCCAAATCCATGATCCTGTAACCCTAAATCTGCTGATTTTTCTCAGCCCAGTTTCTTCCTCTGTTTCCTGTATTGCTTAGTAGGGTAAAAGGTAGGGACTTTACTAAATGCTTGCTGACAGTTGTCTGAATGACTGTGAGGATGGCTGACATTTATAGAATCAAGATACAATTGGCAAAGATGATCTACTAACTAGGAATCTCTCCATAATGCGTGAAGTAAATCATCTCCATTTTATAGATAAGAAAACAGAGGTTTGGACAGGGAATGTGGTTTGCCAGGGGTCCCCAACCAGTCCCGCTTGGATATGGAGTTTCCATCCAGATATTTCCACATCTTCAGGGACCTTCTGTGCCCTGAGGGGCCTGGGTTAGCCCCTCACTCAGTAAGCATTTATTAAGCACCTACTGTATGCCAGGTCTGGGTTGGACTCATCTCTGGGGATATAAAGAAGAGCAAGGGATCATCCTTGCCCTGAAGGGACCACAGTCTCCTGGGGGAGGCTCAGCACTGGAGGATGATGGGATTTTCATGGCAAAGGTCAGGAGGGGTTTGCCATTCCCTTCTCTGAACCATTAAGGCAGAGGTTAAGTGACTTGCCCAGGGTCACTTAGACAGATAAATAGATTTAACTATGGCTAGAATTCAAATAGCTACCCTATCTAAGTTAAGATTCTCCCAGTTAGAGGCTGTTGTTAACAGTCCAGACAGAACCAAGTCCTGTCTCCAAAGACCTGGACTTGACCTTTGGCCAAATTTTGGGAGCCAATATGGCAGAATGAAAAGAGTGTTAGGCTTGGAATCAGAGAGGCTTAATTTAAATTCTCACTATATATATATGTATATGTATATATATATATATATATATCATATATTAATTAATTACATTTAAAATAAGCTCATGATGCTTACCAGCTAGGGGACTCCAGGTAAATGGTTTCTTCATCTGTAAAATGGGTAGAATCATAGTCTCTCCCTCTGAGGGTAGTTGTGAGGACCTTATAAGAAAAGATACTAACTTTATCAATCATCATGTGAAGAAGAGCAATGAATATTATTATCCTCTGCTCTACTTAAAGAGATCCCACTGAAATGTTTGATGAAGAAAATATCCCTTGGGGGCAGTTGGATAGCTCAGGGGATAAGAGAGGCAGCCTGGAGGTGGGAGGACTAGAGTTCGAATCTGGTCTCAGACACTTCCTAGCTGTGTGACCCTAGGTGAGACACTTAACCCTGATTGCCTAGCCCTTATGGCTTCTAAGACAGAAGGTAAAGGGTTAAAAAATAGGGAAAATATGGAGTAAAGGTTATTAACAATAATCTAATTCAATACAGCAAACATTCATAAAGCCCCTGCTTGGTGCTAGGGATTGGGGATACAAGGATGCCCAAGGAAGGGATCCCTGCCCTCCAGCGGCTTTCATTCCCTTCTGAAAAAAACTAAAACTAAAACAAAGAGAAGTAAATGCAAGATAATCTGGGGAGAGAGAGAGCAGCCATTGGTAGGGAAGATCAGGAAAGGCTTCCTGTAGGAGATGGACCTGAGCTGAATCTTGAAGAGGCAGAGGTGAGGCAGGAGATCCTTCCAGAAGGAGAGGGCAGTTTGTTTAAGAAAAAAGGGGGAGGCATGCTGTCAGAATGTCCCAAGACAGAGTTCTTACCCCCTTCTTGTATGGAGGCCCCCTTGGGTGGCCTGGTGACGCCTATATAAGGACTCCTCAGAATCTTTTTAAATGCATGAAATAAAATTCAGAGGATTACAAAAGAAACCAAGTAATACTGAAATGAAAAATATTCTAAAAACAAGCTGATGGAGACCCTCAGGAAGGTCTCTGGCCTAAGGAAAGAGGGACTCCAGGACAAATTGCTAGTTCCACTAACTGTGGCCTCAAACAAGTGACTTTCTCTGAATTTTGATTTTTTCATCTCTAAAGTCAAGTGGATAAACTCAGTCCTGGCCAGCCTCTGATCAGGATTGCTGAGTTTAAAGGGCGATGATGGGTGTGAAATCACTAGAGAAATAGAACAGATAGTGAGGGTGGCTTTGAGAGTCTGGAAGAGCCAGAGTCACGAACTCCCTTTGACACATGCACATGCCAGCTGTGTGACCGGAGGCAGTTAGGCCATCTCTGAGGGCTTCCAGTTATTCTTCACCATGAAAGGCCATCTACTGATCTGCAATGATAGAGGGAGTTTGCTTACCAGGAATATCCTGTACTGATAGGATCACATGTTCAGACCAGAGATTAAAACCAAAAGAGAGACAGAGAGAAAGGGAGGGAGAGAGGAAGAAAGAGAGATAAAGAAGAGAAAGAGAGAGGGGGAGAGAGAGGAAAAAGATAGGGGGGAGAGAGAAGGAGGGAGAGAGATAAAGAGAGGAGAGACAGAGACAGAGCGAGAGGGAGGGAGAAAGAAAGAAGAAAGAGAGGAGAGAGAGAGAGAGGAGGGGGGAGAGAAGGAGGGAGAGAGATAAAGAGAGGAGAGACAGAGACAGAGCAAGATGGAGGTAAGGAGAAAGAGAGGGGAGAGAGGGGAGAAGAGAGAGAGAGGGAGGGAGGAAGGAAAAGGAAGAGGAAGAAGTCATCAACAGTTTGAGATGTTACATCATCACCACCAGTACACAGCTGTAATTCTCTGTCCCTTCTTCATTGTTCATCTTTACTTCATTTGTGTTCCTAATTGTGTTTCTAATTTTAGAGATGAAAATAATAAAGAAAATTACCCTGACAACATCGCCCTCCTAGAAGAGAGCCAGCAGCATGTAGAACAGGCCCTGTTCCATGGAGCATTGCGATACACTATGGGCAACTTCAAGTCTAGAAAACCCAAGTCCATCATCAAAGGGGAGCCCGGGAAGGGCCATGCCGATAACCAGGTAGGGGATGCCGCTTTGGGTCTTCTTGTCTTCCTGAGAACTGTGAGTTTTGGTTGTGGCGCCTTCAGGCCAAAGAGGCTGACACCCTTTTATGTCATGATCCCAGTGGTCATCTGGGTAAGGGAAACTTTAGAGAAGCCAGGGATGGACTGAGCTTGCTTGTTGTAACCTCCCCTCCAGTATTGAGGCTCCCAGCCTTGTTCTCACCCTCGATTCCTCACTCTCACTCATTGGATCTATACAGGGAGCTGCCATACTTGTTTCAATCTTGGCAATCCTTGCTGTATGGCTCCTTCTTTCCACTCACAGCCACCCTCTGTGTTCAAGCCTTCTCATCACCTCTTGGCTGAATATATTAATTAACCTTCTAATCAGGCTCTCATCGCATGCCAGTCCATCTTTCCCTCAGCAGCCAAAGCGATCTTCCTAAAGAACAGGTCACCCAATGGCTCGCCAAGGACTCTGGGTTGGAAACAAAAACTTGCTTCCCATTCAAGCTCTTTCCAATCTGCTCCTTCTGACTTTCCAGTCTTTTGATACTCTATTCATCTTCATATTCTTTACAGTAAATCCATACCCACACAGGGTGCTTCTCTCATCTCCGTGTCTTTCCCCCATTCCTGGAAAGTCCTTTCTTTGTATTTCCACAATGCCTGGTACATAGTGGGTGCTGACTAAATGTTTGCTGATTGACTGTCATCAGATACACATTTAGATCCAATTTCATTGCTATGTTCTCTCAACAGCAATCCTGAATGGTTTGCCCAAAGTTTGACCCGCCCTTTTGAGCATATCATTTTTTTAAATGGCGTCTTCTGCTTTGTCCCGAGGCTCTCGAGTTCCCACCTCTACCTTTTTACATTTGCTTCTTATTAACTTGTCGGTAGGTTGGTTACGTTAAAATTCCCAGGTGTCTCCTCAGAGAGGAGGAAAGCTGGCTGAAGAGTGAGCAAGGCATGGGTTCAAGGCCTAGTTCCTATACCTGCTAGCCAGACTAAGAATTGAAATTGTTGAGAGGGGCTGCCTACCTTGTGAGCAAGAGCACCCCAGCCTTGGGACATCACCGCTGGGCTTTCCATCCCTGTGCCCACAACACCATCCAGGTCACATTGCTCCCAGGGGCCATTTCTCTGGCAGCAGGATTGAATCCAGACATGGCACCAACCCCTTCTAGCTCAATGTCCCCAGGAGGCAAGCAAGGATGGGATGGGCCTGGAGGGCATCAGCCTATGGGCCTCCCATCAGAAGGGAGCTCAGAGACCCTCTGAGACAGGGCTCTCATTTACCCAAGAGGTAGTTGAGGCCATGGCCTTGTTGTTTATTCTTCCTGCCTGAAGGGAACCAGGAACACTCGGGAAGGGGGGGGGGGGTGTCTCGTGCAAGAACTGGATTTCAGGGAGCCAGAGTTGCCCAAAGTCATCAGCCTCACTGTCTCTGCCATGTCCAATGGCAGGACAAAAGGCAGGACTGGCGATGGCCCGAAAAGCACGCACCTCCCCAATGTCCACGTCGGAGCCATATTGATGTAATCGAGGACAAATTGTTTCACATCCTTTGAAATGGGGCAGACTCACGGCTCTCCCAAATACCTGGCTGGGCCAGTTTGTGCTTTTTACAGAGACCTCCAGAAGGCAGATGTCCCCACAGCCAGCTGGGCTTGGCCCAAGAATGTCATTATTCAGAGACGACTCTGCCTTCTCAGAACAGGAGGAGGGGTGAGCCCAGCAAGGCCCATGGCCATTCCCTTGGAGACAAGCTTTAGCCTTTTTATCAAAGTCTTCTTGAGCATTGCGGGAATGATCTAAACTTGCTTGGTTAATGGTTGTATTTAAAGTAATTAATTTCAATAGATGATGGAGCAGGACAGTTTTTCAGTCATTTCCTCTGAGACTGCATCAGAATTCTTTGTCAGTCACTTGAAGCTCATTCCCTTTTCCTCTTACATGGCCACAATCAGCCATCCATGCCTCTGCTCCTGAATTATCACTTTGCTTTATTTCACAAAGCTCTTTCTAGATGAGCTGGTCTTCCTCCTGCTTGTTAGCCTTCGTGGCCTCAGAATATCCCATTGCATTAATGTGCTGCATTTCATTTAGCCATCCCTTGTTGGTGGAGATTTAGGGGGTTTCCAGGGTTGGCCATTCTTTTTCCCCCTTTTCTTTCTTTTTTGGGTAATTTCCTATCATAGACCTTTTTGAACAGAGAAGCTCTTCGTTATTTAAAGTAGTGTTTAAGGATATATATGCCCCACAGTGGAATTGTTGGATCAAAGAGTATGATTTTTTAACATTTTCATCTTGTTGGTATTTCCAGAGCCTCACTGCCCTTTTCTCTCTGTCTCTCTCTTCTGTCCATCGCTATTTCTCCTCCTCCATCCTTCCCTCTTCTGTCTGTATGTCTTGTCTTGTCTGTCTGTCACTCTCTCTTCTTCCTTCTCTCTCCCCATCCCTCCCTTTCTGTCTGTTTCTCTTTCTTTCTCCATGCCTCTTCTCTGTCTTTCTGTTTCTCTCTTTTATACCCTTTCTCCTTTTTTCTCTTTCTCTCCCTCCCTGCTTCTCTCATCTCTCTTCTAGGGTTTCTCTATCTCTGTCTCTGTCTGTCTGTCTGAATCCCTCTCCCTCCTTCCCTCCCTCATCCTCTCTCTCTCTGTCTCTCACTATTTCTCTGTTTGTCCATCTCTGTTTCTCTCTCTGTCTGTCTGTCTCTATCTCTCTTCTGTCTCTGTCTCTGTCTCTCTCTTCCCCTCTCTCCTTTTCTATCTCTCTGTCACTTTCTCTCAGTCTTTCTCTTTCTCTGACATTCTCTCTCTCTCTCCTTCACTCTACTTCTGTGTCACTTTCAGTCTTTCTCTCTCAATAACTCTTTCTTTTTCTTGCATTAGATGATTCCTTCCAGCTGTAGATGAATGACCCTATAGTTATGGGTCCCTTGGTGGGCCGGGTGCCTGCTGTCCCTTAGCACTAGGACATTGGCAGTCTCTTTACTGACTGGCCACCAAGCCTCACCAAACTCACTTTTTAAGATGCTGAAGGACCAAGATCTTTGTTGGAGGAGAAGGTGACATCAGCCATACCACAAAAGCATCTTCCTCTCAAAGAGCACAAGGTTGCTTTGCTGACCTCCTTTCTGCCCGTGAGACTTCATCTCTCAGCAGTGGTTTTTGAAGCAGTGATAGCCCATGTCCCATGGTCCTCACTCCTTGGCTGCCCGCTGTAGGAGGTCACTGGCCTCTATTTGATGAGGGCTGCCTCAGCCTGGTCAGGAAAGTCACCAGCCCTCTGGGGGCTCTCCTGCAGGGAGCTGCACATATACCCTTCCAATCTCCTCCCAGGGAAGCCCCAGTCCTGATTCTGCAGGAGGCCACTCTGGGGTTCTTGGACTGTCTCCAGCAGTTGTGGTAGAGTCTAAAAGGTCTGACGTGAGTGTTTCTCTTGCAATCCAAATAATAATCCCAAAGACTTTCCGGCAAAGCCCTTCACTGATGGATTGACTGGGGTCCTGCTTTCAGAGAATTCAGACTTCCTCCCCCTGACTGTACTTGGCCAGGTGTTAAAAGCAGGATGCTGCCATTTTTAGATGGTCATCCCATTCCATTTACATTTTTTTCCCAAATGGGAATTAGAATCATAATTTGAAATGGAATCAGACTAAATACTCCCAGGGGTTGCTCCATGTGTCCTCTTGACCCACTCCCACTTACTTAGCCTCTGTCCCTTCCGGTGCCCCAGGACAGCTAATAGACTGAGTCCTTGATGGCCCTCTCTGCTCCTGATGTCCTCAGACCTGGGCGGAGGCCTTAGGAATGGTCTAGTCTGGGATTTCTCCACCTTTTTGGCAGCACAGACCCTTTGATCAGTTTGGGAAAGCCTTGGAGCCCTTTCTCAACCTTTAAATGGAAAAACAAACTAGAACCCAGAGAATACATCAGTAGCCAATACACTGACCCAAATGAAAATGGACCCCAGGTTTTAAGAAGAAATGCTAATAAAATACTGTGGGCTGTACTTTGGTTAGTCGGCTAGTCAGTCAGCATTAGTGCCCACTATGTGCCAGGCTCTTGACTTCGGTGAGAGATGTGGATTCCCATCATGCCTGAGGTCTCCTCCAGGTTCAGACATGTGACAGTACAGACACTATTTGCCTCTCCCAGATCCTGGTGGGCAAGCTCTCCCATAGCAGACTAAGGACCGGCCCTGGGACCAGCCCTGCCCCATGCCTGGATGCTTTGGGAAGCTGGAGAAGCACTCGGGATTGATGCTCCTCCTGGGAGTCTCCCATGGACACGTCTCCTTTGGGATCTGGAGTTTAATAGACCGACCAGTCTTAAGGCAGTAGGGAGAGAAACAAAGCACGCCTGTCTGTGAATGAACAACAGCCCAGTTCAGGAGAGAGAGCACTCTGCTTTGGCTGGGGTGGGGGCTTCCCAAAGAAGGAGATTTTCGCTCAGAGATGAGCAAAAGCTTTCCACGACTTAGAGCTGGACCCGTGTGGGAAGGGGCATCTCCCTCCCTAGAGGTCATCAAGAGAGGCCGAATGACCCTCTCTGAGGGATTTGGGGTTGGGGGGATGTGAGTTCTTGTTCACATATGGATGGGGCCTGAGTTCAAATTTTTAGCAGCGGTGTGTGGGTCTAGTTCCTGGGCAAGTCACCAACTCTCTCTGAGATGGTTTGCCTGTCTGTAAAATGGGGATAACAGTGCCACCTGCCCCATGGGATGGCTGGGGCTCAGGGAGAGCACTTTGCCAACCTTAATGTGCCCCTAAAGGCTGGCTCTGGTGATGATTAGGATAATGTGGCTTAGCTGAGACAGCCCTGTCTACTCGATTCATTTACTTGAATTTGGATCCGTTCTATTCATTTCAACAAAGATTTATTCAGCCTCAGCTTGGATAGGAAGACAAAAACAGAGAACTTCCGTGGTGGGGCAGGGAAGAGCAGGGAAGGGCAGAGAATACTTCTGATGGGGGCAGCTGAACAGCCTAGAATTGTGGAGCTGCAAGAAATAGGAGAGGCCACAGGTCCTGCTCTCCCACCTTACTGGCGATAGGGCAAATCCTGTGTAATTTATGCATTTAGAAACATCCTTCTGAGAAGGACTCCACAGGCTTCTCAGGAGGCTGCATCAAGTGAGGCAGGGCTTCGAGGACTCAGGAGATTATGGTCCCCCCCCCCCATTCTCTGGCCTGGCCAGAACCCAAATGCAGGAGGGAGGGCTCAAGTCTGGGCACCACGTGGTATTAGAATGGACTTTGCTGGGGCAGCTGGGTGGTTCAGGGGATGGAGAGGTCCTCAGTTCAAATCTGACCTCAGATACTTCCTAGCTGGGTGACCCTGGGCAAGTCACTTAACCCCCATTGCCTAGCCCTTACCACTCTTCTGCCTTGGAACCAATACACAGTGTGGATTCTAAGATTGAAGGGAAGGGTCTATAAATTTAAAAAAGGATGGACTCTGACTAAATTGGAGAGTATTCAGAGGAGAGTGGGGGGTGGGGTATAGAACTTCAGCTTCATTCCTTGGGAAGACTGGTGGAAGTAACATGGGATGTTTAGCTCAAACGAGATGGCAGGATCCTAGATTTGGAGCCAAGAGACCTCCGAGACCATCTGCTCCAACCCCCACGTTTCACAGATGACATGAAGGAAGCCCAGGGACACTGAGTGCTTTGGCCAAGATCACCCAGATAGGAAGGAGAGCCCAGAATCAAAGCCAGAGTCCCTGACTCCAATCTTGTGCACTGAACATTGGCCCACACTGTTTCTTAGAAGAGGAAGACTCAAGAGGGACAGGAGTGCTGTGTTCAGGTATTTAAAAGGCTGCTCTATGGAAAAGGGATTCCACTTATTCTGCTGGAGCTCAGAAAGTGTGTAAAGAGCATTCATTTTGGAGTCAATGGACCAAGAACCAAATGTTGTCTCTGATATAATTACTTGTGAGACCACAGACAAGTCACTCAGACCTTCTGATCCTCACTTAGAAAGTGAGGAGATGGGAATAAATCTCTGAGGTTCCTTCCATCTCTAAACTGGTGCTCCTTTGAAAGGAGTGATGGACAGAAGTGACAAGGAACATTTAGACTTGATAGAAGGAAAAACTTCTGAATAATGAGAATTCTCTGTCCCTTCCCTTCCCTTCCCTTCCCTTCCCTTCCCTTCCCTTCCCTTCCCTTCCCTTCCCTTCCCTTCCCTTCCCTTCCCTTCCCTTCCCTTCCCTTCCCTTCATTGGTTCCATGAAAGAAGAGAAATAAGGGTTGGGCAATGACGGTTAAATGACTTGCCCAGGGTCATACGGCTTAGAAGTATCTATGGCCAAATTTAAACTCGGGACCTCCCATCTCTAGGTTTGCCGTTCAATCCACTGAGCCACCTAGCTGCTTTGGAGACTTCTTTTTAAAAAAATAAAAACCCTTCCCTTCCATCCTGGAATTCTTCCTTTGGTATAGATTAGACCAGATGGCCTCCAAGGGCCCAGGATCAAAGATTCAGAGATGGAAGGGAATTAAAAGGCAACCCTCTCCATGGTCCTGCTGAGAACTCGGAGGTTATGAGAGAGGAGACGATCTGACCTGTGGCTCATTGGAGATCTCTTCCAGCCTGGACCCTCTGTTTGTTCACGTTCCCCTGGATCAGGAAGGATTCTCGGGTCGGGGATGGCGGGAGGCTCTCCGGGGTGGTTTAGCTTGTCATCGGACATGGAGCACGTTTTGGAGGAGATAGTCCTCCCCGCCCTGTGCTCTCGGGCCCTGGAGCTTGGGGACCTCTTCCAGAAGGAGGTTTGTCAATGCAAGAAATAAGGACAGACGAAGCACTTGTGCGAAAATACGTGAACTGTAGCTACCCGTCCACATGTGTTTGTTCATGGCCCTACGTCTGTGGATGCGTGTGTAAAACAAGCTCAGAGGCTGCAGAGCAAGAGCCAAGATACCCCACTGGCTTTGGACGTCTGTCTTAGTGGGATGACGAGGCTGCGCCTGCCCAGACTCGGAGCTTCTCGAACAAAACCTCCGGCCTCCAGACTCGGTTATCTGCCCCAGGAGCCAAGGACGCTGCCATGTGCCCCCTGATTATACGGGCGAGGGTCCTTCTTCTCCTTTGTATTACGAATGGACCTGATGGGGAAGAAAGCAGCCCAGCTTCCATTCTTGGCCCTCCTGGGTGTTTGGAAGACGTCTTCTGTCAGCTGGCAAACACGCTCGTGTTTGTGCAGGGCTTCCCGGAGCCGGACCCCCTCATCCAAACCCTTCATTTTGCCCATGAGAAAGCCGAGGCTGGAGAGTTTGTGGTGAAGTTGGACAGGTAGCCGATGGATTTTTGCAGAGTTCAGTGACTCACAGAGAGGGCCAGCTGTCTCCAGAGGGAATGTTGCTGGCTGGATGCCAGGGGCGCTGGGGGGAGATCATTCCAGGGATGGGCATTTACTCTCTGTAAGGAGGGACATGGAACGTTGTGTGGGTGGACAGAAATACGACCATTGTGGCCAGAAGATAAAGACAGGAAAGGGTCCGTCTGGACAGCTAAGCCTTCACAGGAAATATAAAACCATGTCAGTGAGTGTGGGGGAGAATGCTGAAAACTGGGGGGCCAGAAGGGAATCATCCGTGGCTTCTGGACCCTCCTGCCTCCCCTCCACCCTCCCAGACAAGGTCCCTCTTTCCCTGGGCTCACTGGGAGACTGTAGTGGGCACAGCCGTCCCCTGCCAGCCTGCTGAGGGCAAACATGGAACATCTGCCTCAAAATCCCTGCCCAGGGAGGCCGGCCGGCCATTTGGAGCCCCTGGACACGCATCTCAGAGCACCCAGAGACAGGAGCTTTGATCGAAGACAACAGCTCCCCCGAGATGGGCACGGCTTGTTGGGGAGGCTGCAGGCAAAGCTGTTGGGGAAGTTTGGGGGGCACCAAGAGGAAGAAGCTGACATTTTGGAGAACTCAGCATTGACCAAAGAGGACAGGATGCAGCACTTGGCCTGAGAGCCAGCCTCTCGCCCACTTTTAGCCTAGGAACTCGGGCTCTCTTCCTTCCTCAGCCCCAGTGAGGCAACCGGAGAGGTAAGCATCCACCTGCCTAGCCTTGCACCCAGGACAGCCTTTAGAGGTCCTCTAGCCTGACGGGACTGATGAGGAAACTGAGGCCCGGGAAAGCCAGCAGCTTGCTAGGATTCTCCCCAAGGGGCTCCGGCTCCACTAGGAACTCAAGAAAAGTCAGGTGGAAGAACCCAATCCTAGATGCCTTTTGTCTTTGGGAACTCAGCAGTGGTTTTTCTGCATTCTCTCTCTTTGGCTTCTGACTTGCTTTCCTCCAGAGGATGGAGGTCCAGAGAGCCAATTCTGGGGGAAGAGGATGGGGCAGGCACCCTCTCTGGGGCAGTGACTCCCCAATTGGGGAAGGGGGCATTTTGTCCTGTTTTGTTTCATTCTGTCATTTTTTTCAGTCTCGTTTTATCTTTGTGACTCCTTTTGGGGATTTCTCGGTAAAGGACACTGTGGTCGTTTGCCATTTCCTTCTCTCATTTTACAGATGATAAATCTGAGGCAAACAGAGGGAAGTGACTTGCCCAGGGGACACATAGCTAGTCGTGGAGGCTGACTTTGAACCCAGGTCCTCCTGACAGAGCTCCATTCTACACCATTGCCATTAGCAATGAATACCTTAACAAAGGAAAATGGATACTGCAAGTGACTTTTAGAGTAAACTTCAAGTCAGTAACCCATTCTCTAATAAAAATAGAGCACCATCATGTGATAAATCACGTTCATATTTGCTGCCATTATTTAGCATTTAAAGTCTATCTTATCTCCTTTGAGAAGGACATGAGAGAAAGGGCCCGCCTCAGAGGCAAACATGAGAGCTGTGGGAGGATGTCCCAAAGGTGCCATTATCCCCATTTTACAGATGAAGAAACTGAGTGTTAGTGATGAAGGCCTTGGGCGTGATGAGTGTTTGAGGAAGGCTCCTCGGCTCCAGGCCCTGGAATCAATTCCAGGCTTAGATATTTAGCACTTGAGAAGGTCCTCAGTGCTGGAGATAAAAGCAGAAAGGGAGACAGTTCTTGCCCTCAGGAAGCTAACAACCTAATGGAGAAGTCAGCACACACAAAAAAAGGCCTTGAAAAGCTGGGGGGCTAGTCCATGGAAAACAGTTTGGTAAGTGATTTATATCTTTTTTCCCTCCCTCCCTCCTCCTCCTCCTCCTTCTCTCTCTCCCTTCCTTCCTTCTTTTCTTTCTCTGGGGGGCTTCTCTTCCTTCTCCTTCCTTCCTTCCTTCCTTCCTTCCTTCCTTCCTTCCTTCCTCTTCCTTCCTTCCTTCCCTTCCTTCCTTCCTTCTTCTTTCTTTCTTTCTTTCTTTCTTTCTTTTCTTTCTTTCTTTCTTTCTTTCTTTCTTTCTTTCTTTCTTTCTTTCTTTCTTTCTTTCTTTCTTTCTTTCTTTCTTTCTTCATCTTTTCCTTCTTTCTTCTTTTCTTCCTTCCTTCCTTCCTTCTTTCCTTCTTTCTTTCTTTCTTTCTTTCTTCTTTTCTTTTCTTTTCTTTCTTTCTTTCTTTCTTTCTTTCTTTCTTTTCTTTCTTCTTTCTTTCTTTCTTTCTATTCTTTCTTTCTTTCTTATTCTTTCTTTCTTTCTTTCTTTCTTTCTTTCTTTCTATCTTTCTTTCTTTCTTTTCTTCCTTCCTTCCTTCTTTCTTTCTTTCCTTCCTTCCTTCCTTCCTTCCTTCCTTCTTCTTTCTTTCTTTCCTTCCTTCCTTCCTTCTTCTTTTCTTTCCTTCCTTCTTTCTTTCTTTCTTTCTTTTCTTTCTTTCTTTCTTTCTTTCTTTCTTTCTTTCTTTCTTTCTTATCTTTCTTTTCTTTCTTTTCTTTCTTTCTTTTCTTTCTTTCTTTCCTTTCTTTCTTTCTTCTTCTTTCTTTCTTTCTTTCTTTCTTCTTTCTTTCTTTCTTTCTTTCTTTCTTTCTTTCTTTCTTTCTTTCTTTCTTTCTTTCCTTTCTTCCTTCCTTCCTTCCTTCCTTCCTTCCTCCTTCCTTCCCTTCCTTCCTTCCTTCCTTCCCTTCTTCCTTCCTTCTTCTCTTTCATTTCTTTCTTTCTTTCTTTCTTTCTTTCATTTCCTTCTTTCTTTCTTTCTTTCTTTCTTTCTTTCTTTCTTCTTTCTTTCTTTCTTTCTTTCTTCTTTCTTTCTCTTCTTTCTTTTCTTCCTTCCTCCTTCTTTCCTTCCTTCTTTCCTTCTTTCTTTCTTTCTTTCTTTTCTTCTTTCTTTCTTTCTTTCTTTCTTCTTTCTTTCTTTCTTTCTTTCTTTCTTTCTTTCTTTCTTTCTTTCTTTCTTTCTTTCTTTCTTTCTTTCTTTCTTTCTTTCTTTCTTTCTTTCTTTTTCTTTCCTCCTTCCTTCCTTCCTTCTTCCCTCCCTTCATTCATCCCTCCTTCCCTCCCTCTCTCCTTCCCTTCCCCCTCTTTCCTTCCTTTTTTCTTCCTTCCTTCCCCTTTCCTTCATTTCTTTCTGACTCTTTTGCCCCTGCTTCTGCCCCTGAGGCCAATCCAGACAAGATAATGGCTCTTCACATGACAAACCCTTCAGATGCCCCCTGAGTCTTCTCCAGGCTAAGGGATGCTAATGTATGATTCTCATTTGATCACATTCCTATGGCTCCCTGTCCATGTGCCATCAGAGAAGTGTTATTTCCCACAGGTGGCCTCTCTGGCTATCAGCACCCTCTCTGTCTCCCTCTCGAGACGCCCGGGTCCTAGCTCCTTTGTGTCCTGCTGCCTTGTGACCAGCCTCTTTAGTCTGGGGGTCCTCCATAGGGCCCAGCCACAATGGGGAGGTTTGATGGGAAAACAAAAGCGATTGTCCTCCTCTCTGGGTTTTCTGGGCTCCCATTAGTAGATCTGGCAGTCGCCTGAGGAATCTTAAACAGGGATGATCTGTGTGATGGGACTTTGGGGGCTGCCACTAAGCCCTGTCAGGCTTCCCTGGCCTTGGGATCAGCTCCCTGGGGTCAGATTTCCAAGCAGTGAGGCCAGGACACCAGAACAACATCCCTCCATCAGGACTGTCGCCTACCACAGTTAAGGAACTGTATGGGGTTGGGGCAGCCAGGTTGCACAATGGATAGAGCACTAGGTCTAGAGTCAGGAGTTCTAATTGTGGGATCCTGGGCAAGTGGCTCAACTCCATTTCCAGAGCCCTTCCTGCCCTTCTGCCCTGGGACTGATACTTGGTCTCAATTCCAAGGCAGAAGGTAAGGGTTAAAAAAACCTCAAAACAATATGGGGGATGCTTTGGTGGCTGCTGGTGGCACACACACAGACCCCTTGCAGGCTCTCCCCCTCCCCATCCCGGCTGCCTCCAGTCTGCGCAGCTGGCAGAGAATTAGACCTGACGCTTGATTCTTGATTCCGGAGCTCCAGGAGGCAGGGCCTCCACACACTGTGGGGCTGGCAATGAGTCTGGTGAAGCCTGTAAGCTCAGGGTTCCCCTCCCAGGGACTGCAGAGGCAAACCTACAGAGCTTGGGGTCCTCCCCGCCAGGGGCCACAGAGGCGAACCCAAAGGGAATAGGGACAGCGTCCTGTTTGTCCCTGGTCTAGAAGACTCAGAGTTAGGAGCACACACACTACTGGTGTGGATGGATGCACGGGAGGTCCGCAAATGCCTCCACACTCTCCCCCCATCATGCCGAGCTCCCATCATTAGGAGTCCATCCACAAGAACGCATCTTGTTCCAATAGAGAAAGAGAAAGTTTCTGCTTTGTAAAGCTCCAAGGAGCAGAGCCATCCCTGTGGGGAATCATTAACAGCAGCTCAAACCCGGGAGCTGAGAGTGAGGAGAGCCGGGTTCAGAGTCCCCCCTCTATCCCTTCCTTGCTGGGAGATGCTGCTCACATCACTCGGGCTCTCCAAGCCTCAGCCTCCGCCTCTAGCAAATGGGGAGACGAGCGAGCATGGTGAGAATTCTTCACAATGTCATTGTGGTGAAAGTTCTTGGTGGCCTCGAAAGCATCTTGGGAAAGTGAGTGGCTGCTTTTAGTGTTGTTCACCCTCTGAATGGATGGGCTGGAGAGGCAGCCGGTGAGCATTTATTGGGCATTTTTGGGGTGCCAGGCATGACACACCAGAGACCCCCAAAGATGCCCAAACCTCACCGCTGTCTCCTGGAGCTCTTGCCATTTGGATCAGAGTGTGCAGACCTCTCCGTAGCCGTGAGGTAGAGATGCTGGAAACGGAAAGGCTTTTCCCTTCTTGGCTGTCACCAAGCAGAAGCCGGATGACCACATATTAGTTAGGGTTATAATGGGAACTCCTTCCCTTACGGCTTGGAATAGGTACTAGCTGGGTCTCTTCTGAGCCTAAACTCCCTCATTTAAGGATTTTGTAATGGCCAAAACTCATCGTAACATCGCTGAGATGAACAAAGCTAATAGAACTGTTATTTGTATCAATCCTGTCAAGTAATAATAAGAAGAATGATCCTTTGATAGATGACTGACTGATCGTGACCCTGTGGGACCTGCCTATTCTGCTCCGGTCTTGTCCGTTTTTGCCCATAAATTCTTGACCAACATGCCGGATGTCATCCTCCAGCTCTCTCGGCCCTGTCCGGCTCTCCCGTTGTGTGGGTCTGTGCTTGGGGTCTCCTTCTCCCTCTCTGAGGTTCCATCCACCCATGGTGCCTCTCTCCATCATCAGGAGTATCATTATCATTCTCTGCCGACATCACAAAGCGTTTGGAAAAGCTGGAAAACCGATCGAGATTCCCTCCTTGCGGCCAGATACCTGGTGGATATTCTCCAGATCGCATTTGCATTTTCAAGGCAAAACAGATGCTATATTAAAAGCAATTAGGATTTCAGTAAAGAACATGAACATTGGTCTCTCCCCATCAGTGACGTGGCCACCTGCTTCATCCGGCCTTTCCTCACTGGCATCTGGACTGCAACAAAGCCATTGCCAGGTCTTCTGCCTCTCCTTTCTCCCTCCTTCTAGTCATGCTTGGTACAAGTCGGCTTCTGGAAACTCCGTCAGCCACTCGTCTGCTCCAAGAGCCCCTCTGGCTGTCCACTCCCTGCTAGATGAGCTCTGGAACACAAAGCCATCTGCAGTCAGGTCTCCTGTGGGCCCTGTGTCCAGGGGGATCCTTTACTCCATGGAGACCAGCCTTAAGTGTCCCTGAATTCAATTCTGTCCACATAATCGTACTAGTAAGAGCACCAGCAGCAGCAGCTCCCATTTAGGAATTTCTCACTGTGGAAGGAGAAATCCTCTTGATTTTGAATAGGTATATACCAGGGCTCCGCCCCAGGCCCTCTCCTCTCTGCAGTTTCATCAGAGGCAGTGCAGAGAGCCCTGGACTGGGAAGACCTAGGTTCGAATCCTGCCAGAGACCCTGGCTGTGTGCCCCCTGGGCAAGTCACCGAATTGCTGCTGCCTGCTTCATTTTTCTCATCTATAAAGTTGGGATAGTGAATGATAGCATCTACCTCCCAGGATGGTTGTTGGGGACCAAATGAGCCATTTGTAAATCATTTTGTAGGGCTTAAATACCTGTTGTTAGACCTTCCAGATCTATATCCCCAGCCCAGACATCACCCACTGACTCTTGGACATTTGGGTGTTCTCGCAGTCATCTCTCACTTCACATATCTGAAACTGTATTTACTCCCTCTCCCCAGTTCCGTTCTCCTTCTTCGCTTCCCTGTGAAAGCCCCATGGTCCTTCCAGGTGCCAGCCTCAGGATCACCCTGCATTTGTCACCCCTCATTTCCCAGCAGGAGCTAAATCCTGGAGCTTCAGACCACCTCCCCTCCAGGTACCCACCGCCATATCCTTCCCCTGGTCTATGGTCTTCGTGGTCTCATCTCCCTTGGATGGTCTTTCCCTCCAGCCAGACTTGGGCCATCGAAGGTCAAAGAGATTTCCTGTGGTGGAAGAAGATGCGACCTGGTCATCCTTCATCATTCCTCCGAGTTCCCCGGGACCGCTGGGATCAGATGGGAAATCCCCCTTTTAGAATTGGATTTCTCTTCAAAAACTGGCTCCTTCTTAGTTTCCTGGTTTGGCCACAGAGCACTTCCTCCTACGCACTCTGTGTCTCAGTCATGCTGGCCTGTTTGCTGTTCTTTGTACAGGACTGTCTTCTCCCTGCCTCTCTGTCTGTCTGTCTGTCTCTGTCTCCATCTCTCTCTTCTCCACACCTTTGCACTGGCTTACCCTCTGCCTGGAGTGCATTTCCTCCTCCTTGTGATCCCTAGGAAGACCCATTTTCCTTTGAGATGCAACATGAGGGTGACCTTGTACATGAAGTCTTTCCCAGCTGCTAGAGCTGTCGCTCTCTTGTCATCATTTTGTATATGTCATGTGATTACTTAATTATATATAATCCGATGGCATATAATAAATTATACACAATCCTATTACATACATTGAAGTATAGACAATATTGCATGTAATTATTTATATTACATAGCAGCGTCTTTATATATACTACATCTATAATTATGTTATAGGATAATTATAGGACACAATTATATTATATATAATTAATTATATTACATATAATTATTATAGCTAAATAATTATATAAAAGAAGAATTATAGGTAGTAGAATTATATTATACATTATACTACAATCATGTTATAGCAATGATATATATAACTACACATAATTAAATATGATAGGATAATTATGCACATAGAATGTGATTATTCTTATATAATTATATGTAGTATATATTACATTATGTATTTGTATGGCATAAAGAATTACATTATTTAATGATATCATGCATAATATAATAATTATGCAAGGTTCTCTCTTGCTCTTCCTACATGACCAGTTGGCTCTCTATTGAGATCCTTTCTCTGTCTCTGTCTCTCTGTCTCTCTGTCTCTGCCTCTGCCTGTCTCTCTCCCTAGAATTTTAATCCTCTAAGACTGCAGTCTACAGTGATTTGTAGCCCTTTAACACTGACACAGCTTGTCATGTAGTGGAAAGAATTCTGGCTCTCTGGTCAGAGGACCTGGGATCAAATCCCACGTCGGATAGTCCTCACCTATCATCTGGCCTCAGGCGGGACATTCTGTAAAAGGAGGGGCACTGGCCAGCTGCCCTCTGATGTCTGTTCAGCTTATTTTTTTTTTAAAACAGTAATTAATGATGCTTTCATTCACTCAAGCCATTTCTGACAACTTTTCTCAAAATCATAAACCCTTGGCTCTATCCTCACACAGTTCTGTATCTTTTAGGGAACAGAGTTGTTTATTTCAGTATTGGTCCTTTCCTATGATTCTGTGATCTCCAGTAGGATCCTGGGATTTTTTTTAAGGGTAGGCTTTCTGTTTCCTGCAAAGGTTGATGATATTAAAGAGCCACAAAATTTTCTTTCTTTCTTTTTTTTTTAAACTCTTGCCTTCTGTCTTAGAATCCATACTGAGTATCAGTTCCAAGGCAGAAGAGCATTAAGGGTTAGACAGTGGGAGTTAAGTGACTTGGCTAGAGTCGCACCACTAGGAAGTGTCTGAGACCAGATTCTAGTCTGCTTAATTTTCTAAATGCCTCAGTTGGGATCCCTCCTCACTCCTCCTTTCTTCCCTTTAAATTCTGGGTCCAGTTTTATTGCCTTATTCCTATGGGACACTTTAATTATCACAAAATCTTGAGAGTTGGAAGGAGACCCAGTAACTGTCTGGTCCAAGTCATTCACAGAAAGATGATTGACCCCCAACACACACATTTTTTTTGCAATCAGTTTCTTTTTTTTCTTTTTAATTAATTAAATTAATTAATCTAGAATATTTTTCCATGATTACATGATTCATGGTCTTTCCCTCCCATCTTACCTCCCCCCTCCCATAGTCAATGACCAATTCCACTGGGTTTTACATGTGTCATTGATCAAGACCTATTTCCATATTATTGATGTTTGCACTAGGGTGATCTTTTAGAGTCTACATCCCCAATCCCATCCCCATTAACCAATGGGATCAAGCAGTTGTTTTTCTTCTGTGTTTCTACTCCCACAGTTATTCCTCTGAACGTGGATAGTGTTCTTTCTCATAAATCCCTCAGAATTGTCCTGGATCATTGCATTGCTGCTAGTAGGGAAGTCCATTACATTTGATTGTACCACAGTGTTCAGTCTCTGTGTACAATGCTCTCCTGGTTCTGCTCCTTTCACTCTGCATCAATTCCTGGAGGTCTTTCCAGTTCACATGGAATCCCTCCAGTTCATCATTCCTTTGAGTACAATAGTATTCCATCACCAACAGATACCACAATTTGTTCAGTCATTCCCCAATTGAAGGGCATCCTCTCATTTTCCAATTTTTTGCCACAACAAAGAGCACAGCTATAAATATTTTTGTACATGTATTTTTCCTTATTATCCCTTTAGTATACAGACCTAGCAGCAGTATGACTGGGTCAAAGGGCAGGCATTCATTTAAAGCCCTTTGCACCTAGTTCCAAATAGCCCTCCAGTATGATTGGATCATGTCACAACTCCAGCAACAATGCTTTAGTGTCCCAATTTTGCCACATCCCCTCCAACATTTATAACTTTCCTTTGTTATCACATTAGCCAACCTACTAGATGTGAAGTGGTACCTCAGAGTTGTTTTGATTTACATTTCTCTGATTATAAGAGATTTAGAGCACTCTTTCATGTACTTATTGATAGTTTTTATTTCTTTATGTGAAAACTGTCTATTAATGTTCCTTGCCCATTTATCGATTGGGCAATGGAATTATTTTTGGGACAATTGATTTAGCTCCTTATAAATATGAGTAATTAAGACCTTTGTCAAAGGTTTTAGTTATAAAGATATTTTTTCCCAATTTGTTGCTTTCCTTCTTATTTTGGTTCCCTTGGTTTTGTTTGTACAAAACCTTTTTAATTTAATGTAATCAAAATTATTCAGTTTACATTTTGCGATAACCTTTATCTCTTGCTTGGTCTTCAATTCTTTCCTTTCCCATAGATCTGACAGGTATACTATTCTATGTTCACCCAATTTACTTATAGTTTCCTTCTTTACATTTAATCCATTTATCCATTCTGAATTTATCTTAGTGTAGAGTGTGAGATATTGATCTAAACCTAATCTCTCCCATACTATTTTTCAACTTTCCTAGCAGTTTTTATCAAATAGTGAGTTTTTGTCCCCAAAGCTGGGATATTTGGGTTTATTGAACACTATCTTGCTCTGGCTTGAGACTAGAGAGCAGCTGCTACAGGGGAACCTGATACTGCCACACAAGGGAACTGCTCTGGGGTTTGCTTACTGATCCCTACTGATGGCTGATGGATCAGTATATCTTTCTAACCTCCTCCTCCCTTTCACTCTGTCCCTTGTCCAATCCTCTGCTCCTTGCCCCCTTCACCTCCAAATTCTTCTTGAAGCCTTTGGCTTCTTCCCTCCCCCCCAAATGAACTATAAAGATCTTTTCTTTTCCTTTTGAAAGTAGGGGTTTATTGGAATAACTGGATGGGAAACTGAGGAAAGTGGGATGAGGGTTTCCCTAATCTATAAGGGGAATTTGAGAGGGTTATGGAAATAGTCCAGTAACAAAGGTGAGAAGAGGAACAGTTAGATAAATGGAGGACAACAGCTAAGATCTTCTTTCTTCTTTTACAACACCATCAAGGTCTCTCAGTTTCTCCTGGCCAGCTTAAACTCTCAGATAGAGACAACCAACTCAAAAGCCAAGTTTCTCCTTCTTCTCCTCTCTCTGTGGCCAGAAAAACCCCAACTCTTGGTCAGTCAAAATCTCAGAGAGTGAAGAGATCTCCCCTTGATCATAAAGCCCCCCAAAACCAGCCAGCACACTCAGAGTCTTCAGCCAGCCTCAACTGCCAGTCTCAAAAGACAGAGAGAGAGAGAGAGTCTCCTCTTGATCAGAAAGTCCCAAAAAACAAGCCAGCACAATCAGGGTCTTCAGCCAGTCTCAACTGCCAGAGAGAGAGTGACCACTCCCAGTCCCCTCCCCCTCATCCTCTCAACTGCCACTCATCCTGGGAACATTCCATTTTAGAATCTTCATCTTGATTGACAAGACAGGTCCCCAGCTTAGTCTCTTGCATCTTGGCTTGTCCTTCAAAATCTTTTTTCTCTTCATGCCTCTTCCACACTACATGGTTTTCGAACTCTTCCACCTAATTCAAGCTAGTGTTGATTCAATCAAAAGGTAGACAAAGGAGTTAATCCTGTCTTCAAAATCTAGTGAGGTACTTAAGTTAGTGTTAACCAAAGTTTTAATTCCAACTAGACTAAGAGAAAAACAGATTCCCTTTTCAAGAGTAAACTCAGAATAGACAAAGAGAATGAAGAATTTCCTTTCATAAGAGATTGCATTTATTATTTCTGATTTTTTGCATTTGTCTGCAATGTTTTTATGCCCTAGTACATGGTCAATCTTTGTGAATGTACCATGTGCTGCTGAAAAGAATGTGTATTCCTATTTGTCCCTTTTTATTTTTCTCCATATATATCTATTAATTTTAATTTTTCCAAGATTTCATTCACCTCTCTTACCTCTTTCTCATTTACTTTTTGGTTTAATTTATCTAGATCTGATAGAGGAAGGTCAGGTCTCCCACTAGTATAGTTTTATTATCTATTTCTTCCTTAATCTTCACTAGTTTCTCCTTTAAAAATCTGGATGCTATACCATTTGGTGCATACAGATTGAGTAACTTTTATTTCCTCATTGTCTATACTGCCTTTTATCAAGATGTAATTACCTTCTCTATCTCTTTTAATAAGATCAATTTTTACTTTGGCTTTGTTTCAAATATCTTGATTTTGACTCCTGCCTTCTTTTTCCTAGTTGATGCACAATAGATTTTGCTCCAATCTTTTATTTTTACTCTGTGTGTCTACCTCCCTCATGTGTGTTTCTTGTAGACAACATATGGTAGGATTTTGGTTTCTAATCCACTCTGCTATTTGCTTCCATTTTATGGGTGAGGTCATCCCATTCACATTCAGAGTTATGATTACCAGCTGTATATTTCCCATCATTTTGATTTCCTCTATTAGTCCTGTCCTTTCTTCTTTCACTATTTCCTTCTACACCTATGTTTTGCTTTTAGTCAGTGCCCCCTAATCCCCACCCTTATTTTATTTCCCTTTCCATTCCCTCCCTTCTTATTCCCCTTATTTTTTTAAGGTCTATTAAATTCTGTCCCCTCTCCCTTTCCCTCCCTTTTGATACTCCCTACTCCTCTCCTCAATTTGATTTCTCCCTATCAACTTTCCTATAGGGTAAGATAGAATTCTATACCACAATGGATCTATATGTTCTTCCCTCTCAATATTGATTCTATTGATATTAAGTTTTAAGTATTACCTATTACTACTCTCTTCTTCTCCTTCTTTTAATTGTATTCTTCTCCTCCCCTTTCCATGTGCCTCTTTATGTGGTATCCCATTTTTCTTCTTCCTTCAAGTTTCTCTTGGTGCCATCTTCTATCCCCCCTTCTCTTTTTTTTTTACATATCATCTTAAACCACTCAGCACCCCAGCCTCTACCTATTAATAATTCTTCTAACTATTATGATAGTGAGTTCAGTTTTTGAGAGTTACAAATATCATTTTCCCACAAAGGAATATAAACTATTTGACCTTACTGAAGCCCTTTAATTTTTTTCCCTCTCTCTTATTTACCTTTTCATGTTTCTCCTGATTTTTGTATTTGGACATTAAATTTTCTATTTAGTTCTGGTCTTTTCTTTAGGAATACTTGGAAATCTTCAATCTTGTTAAACACTGTGGAATGCCCATACTTTCCCTTGGAAGCATAAAGTCAGTTTTGATGGGTAGGTTATCCTTGGTTGTAGACCCTCTTACCTTTCTGAATATCATATTTTAAACCTTACAGTTCTTTAGTGTGGAGGCTTCCAGATACTGTGTAATCCTGACTGAGGCTCCTTGATACCTGAATTTCTCTTTCTGGTGATTTTCTATTTTTTCTCCTTGACTTGGAGGCTCTTGAATTTAGCAATTACATTCCTGGGGGTTGTCTTTTGAGGATTTAATGTAGAGGGTGATCTATGGACTCTTTCATTGTCTATTTTGCCCTCATTCAAGAATATCAGAGCAGTTTTCTTAGATAGTTTCTTGTAATATGATGTCAAGGCTTCTGTTTATTTCTAATTTTTAGGTAGATCAATGATTCTCAGATTGTCTCTACTGGACCTGTTTTCCAGGTCTGCTTTCTTTTCAATGAGATATTTCATGTTTCCTTTTATTTTTTTTTTCTTTCTTTTCACTTTGATTTATTAATTCTTGCTGTCTTGTGAGATCATTAGCTTCTACTTGCCCAATTTTATTCTTTAAAGACTGGTTTTCAGGTATTATCTTTTGATTTTCCTTTTTTGGTTTGGTCTAATCTGCTTTTCATGGCTTTCAGCAGGTCAATTCTGGTTCCTAATTTGATTATTATTATTACTTTGTGTGATTTCTTGGCTTCTTTATCCAGGTGGGAGATTCTGTCTTTTAAACTGCTATTTTCTTTTTTAATTACTTGCATTTCCATTTCCCAGTTTTCTGTTAATTTTTCTTCTCTCTTTCTTATTTGGTTTTTGAACTCAATTTTGAGCTCCTTGAGAGCTTGTGACCAACTTCCATTTTTTTAAAAGTTTGGATGTGTTTACTCATTTGTCACTCTCTGCTGTAACCTCTGTACTCTGTTCCTTTTCTCCAGGGTCAAAGTTTTTTTTTTTTTTTTCAGTTGGAGTTTATTTCTTTGGTACTTGTGGATTGTGATTCCTTCTTGTTGGTAGCCATTGCTGTGCTTTGTTCCCCCTCTGTTTTATCTTGGCTTCTCAGACAGAAGCTTGAGTGAAGGCAAGTAGTGGGCTTTAAAGAGTCTTGCCCTGAGGCTATTTTTCCAGTCTCTGTTGTGTCTGCCTGGGCCAGCACAGATCTGCCCTGTCCGAAGCCCCTATTCTGGGCTCTGAGCTCTGTGCTCTCCAGCATCTTACTTGGCTCCTGAGGAATATGTACATTGAAAGAGTCCATAGATCACCCTCTACATCAGTGGTTCTCAACCTTTCTAATGCCGTGACCCCATAATACAGTTCCTCATGTTGCAGTGACCCCAAACCAAAAAGTTATTTTGGTGGCTACTTCAAAACTGTAATTTTGCAACAGTTATGATTCAGAATGCAAAATACCTGATGTGCATTATGTATTCTCATTGCTACAAATTGAGAGGTTGAGAACTGCTGCTCTACATTAAATCCTCAAAAGACACCCCCCAGGAATGTAATTGCTAAATGTCTGATCCTTGAATGCAATTCTACTTATTAGAGATCCAGTGGCTGTGGAGTATGAGTTCCCAGGCTCTCATTTCTACCAGAGACATCTTGGACACCTCCCTGAAATCTCCTGGAACCTCAGTTTCCTCATTTGTAAAATGACAGGGTTGGAAGGGATGAAGTGCTGCTGCTGTGATCTCATTACCCAATCCAAATCTCCTGATTCCCAGAGGAAGAAACTGAGGTTTCAGAAAGAAAAAGACCCAGGTCTTGAGCTCAGGTACTGAGACTCCAAGTCCTGTGTTCTTTCTGCCCTGGGAAGCCTTTATTCAAATTGTTTGTTTCTCTGATTCTGTTTGGTGACCCTGGGTGAGTCACTTCACCCTGCTGGCCTTCTTTTCCTCATCTGTAGAATGAGCTGGAGAAGGAAATAGCCAAAGCCTCCAGGATCTTTGCCAAGAAAACCCCAAAGGGGTCAGGAAGGGTGGGGCAGGCTTAAACATCAGCAACAGTGATTAAATCACTAAACTCCACAAGAAGGGGAGGAGGCAGGCAGACCTGGAGAGAGTCTGGACTTGTGGCTTTCTGAGACTCAGGAGTGAATTGTGGAACATGGTGAAGCTTTCCCCACTCTCCTTCTCTCCCCAGGGTCATTGCCCAAAGGCTAGGCTTGATCCAATAGCTGCAGGTACAGTTCCTTGTCTAAGGGATATAGCAGCTGCTGCATTATTAGTCCAGAAGTCAGCAGATTTAGTTTTGGGATGTCTGTATATTGTTCACATCAAATAGAAGTGCTAATGAGGAAATTTCGTACTCAAGCTTATTCAGATCAATGAATTTCTAAGTATGAAATTATTCTCCTGGATAGTGAGACTATCCAGTTGAAGTGCTGTAGTGTATGAAATCCAGCTCTGCTTCTTCCTGATTTGCTAAAGAACAGTGAACCATTACATGAGTGCATAGAAGTAGTAGATCTTATGGATATGCCTAGGATAGTTTTAAAAGACATTCCTATTGAATAATCCAAACTTGGTATTATTCATGGATGGTTCTTCATATTTGTGTAATGGAATTCAATGTACTCATGCTTCAGTGGTCACAGAATTTGCGACACTGTGGTATGGCTCATTACCTAGTAATCTTAGTGCTCAAGGAACAGAGTTGGTGGAATTGAAACAAGCATGTCTTCTAGCTGATGGTAAAAGTGCTAATATTTTTACAGACTCTCGTTATGCATTTTCTGTATGTCATGCAACAGAGAAGATCTGGAAACGAGGTTTTATTATTGCTGTGGGAAAAACCAATTGCACATGCAGAAATAATAACTAAGTTGTTGGATGTTATCTATCCCAAAACCTAAATAGCTAGTGGTGATCTATTGTAGAAGTCATACTTGTGGCAAAAATTCAGTTTCTAAAGGAAATCATAGAACTGATATAACTGCTATGTTTACAGCCCATAATGTTCAAGTGTATGTAATGAATTTGTCAGCTATTGAGTCTGATGATTTAGAAAGAGCTGGGACCTGTGCTAGGTGCTTGGGATTGAAATACAATACAATGTCAAGTAATCTCTAATGGCCAGATTGCTCAGTGGATAGAGTACTAGGTCTGTAGTCAGGAGTTCCTGGCCTCAGACACATCTTACCTGTGGTAGCCTGGGCAAGTCACTTAATCCCATCACCTATCTTTGAACAGATATTAAAATGGAAGGGAAGGGATCATTAAAAAACATAAAGACAGTTCCTGCCTTTGAAGAGCTTCCTTTTATTTTACTAGAGACAAAGAACATTGAGCAGATAAGCAAATACAAGCTGTAGTCCAAGTAAATTCAAAGTGATTTTTGTTTTAGCTTTCGGAAATGAAGAGGGCACAAATCAGGGACCTGGGAAAGGCCCTGGAGCTATGGATTGTTAAATTCCAGGGTGCTGAGCCTGAGTTAGTGACTTTGAGTTCATAAGAAACAGGGGTTTGCTACAAATCCCTATGGGAAGGGTGTGACCAGATAGAAAACAGATGGGTGTTTGGCATGGCCATGGGACTGTTTGGGGAGGGGGGTTCCCTTTCCTGGACGATGTTTGCCGCTTTGTTTCCAGCAAGGACATTCAGTTTTTTGGGTGTTTGTTGGGTTAAAATTAACATCTTTGAAGAGACATTAGAGATCATCTTGTCCAATTTCGCCCTCCTCATCCCCCATCCCCCCCACTTTTACTGAGAAGTTGACATTAAAATGTAAAGTCCAATCCTCGGGTTCAAAAAATCAACTTCAGAAACACGGAATGGATTGAGGAGAATGTGGACAGAATTTTGTAGAAAAGGGCATGGGAGCCTACAAGATGACAAGATCAGGATGAGTCAATGGTCTAGAGGGCTCCCTAGGAAACTGATCTCATTTTGACTGCTGGAGGTCTAGCTGAAACTAGGGGCTGAGAATCGGGCCCTGGTCAGACTTTATGTAGAGTGGTTTCAGTTTCTGGGGCTCTCTTGTGGAAGGTGTCTGGAGTGGTGACAGGAGCAGAGACTGTTCCACTGGCAGACTTGGCTGAAGGTACTGCTTGGTGATGGGTAGCCTAAAGATGGGGATTAAGGGGACTCAGTAGTGGTCTCAAGTCTCCTGGGAAAAAGGGGTCAGATAGGAGTTGGTCTTGCCCCAGAAGGCAGTGGATCATTATAAACATTTGCTGTCCCTTTTGATCCCCACAATAACTATGGGAGGTAGGTCCTAGCTTGCAGATGGGGAACTAGAAGTTAAGTGACTTATCCAGGGTCACATAGCTAGAAATGTCTAAGGCTGAACTAAACCAGAATCCTGGCTGCAGGCCCAACATGCTTCTTATGGTGCCTCTTCTGAATTTCAGTATTCTTCCTCAATATGTGGCTTGTTCTTCAGTAGTGATAAAATACTGTGCGCTTCCCAGATTCACCATGCCTCTCTCCCTTGCCCCTTGGGTGACTGGGTGCTTTCATTTATATGCAGAAGAGTTGATAGGCTATGAGAAAGAGAGAGTAGAGGTCCAAGGCGCTGAAAAAGGCATGATAGCAGTACCCAGAATTCTGGTTGTGCAGCAAATCAAGAAATGGTGCCCACTCCATGCCAGGTGCCGTGCTCTGGGCTGTTATAAATTATTGTTTCACTAAAACAGCTGTTCAAAGACCTTTTCACTTTGTAAATCAACCCAGTGGTAGTGACCTTGCAGATGAAAGTGAAAAGCCTGAATAGACTTGAAAAGGTTTTGATGATTCACTGTTTAGGACAATTCCATCTGGCTTTCCTCCCATTCCATCCCAATCTGGATGGTGGTTGTCAAAGAGGCCTTTTCCACCCTCCCAGCCAGACTGAAGACTCACTCTTGCCTCCATTGAAAACCTAACTGTCTTATCTTGACATTCAAGGACCCAGGCAGCTACGTGGCTTTGGGGATGAAGCACCAGGTCTGGAGATGGGAGATTCTTGGTTCAAATGTGACCTCAGACACTTCCTAGCTGTGTGACCCTGGGCAAGTCACTTAAACCCAATAACCTAGCCCTTACCGCTCTTCTGCCCTAAAACTGATACACCGTATTGACTCTAAGATGGAAGGTAGGGGTTTAAAAAAATTAGAGGACCAACAGCCCTCTCCACATCCCTAGTCATTCTAGTCTTACCTACCAGATTCATGATAGCCCAGAGCTAGTAGGAACCTCAGAGACCTCTAGGCCGACAGGATCCCATTTTAGAAAGGGCATTGGACCAACTGGGACTAATCTGGAATGGTGAAAGAACTACAAGGTTCTGATGCCCTCAAATACGGGAAGAGAGAAGAGCCTGGTTCTGTTCATTTGTCCTGGAGCGGGGAAGTAGGAGCAACATGCAGAAGTTGTGGGAAGGCAGATTTTGGCCCAGCATAAGGAAAAAACTCCTAATAATGATGGCGGCCCAGAAGTGGAATGCTGCCTCAGGAAGTCCCCGACTCTGCTCCTTGTTACCCGTGTGATAGAGGCGGTTCCTGTCCAGGTGTGGGATTGCTTAGATCAGGGGGTCTTCTCCAGGGTGCTGATGTTTTAATTTATTTTTCTCATTGTAATTGGTTTCCTTCAGAATCCAGTCTATTTTATACATTCACAAACATCTTGAGAAGAGGTCCACAGGCTTCCCCATGGGCTTCATGATACCCAGAAGTGAAGAACCCTGACCTTAGGGAGATGTCGCACAAAGCAGCAAGTGTCAGAGTTGACCTCCCTGGCCGTGGGACCAGTCTGCCCACCCACTACCAAGGGTGCCTTTTTAGCACATATTTCCACAATCCCAATAAATGAATGTTCGGTTATGCTGGACCCTTGTCTCGGGCCACATAAACATCCCTGGCCCAGCGCTCGTATTTGGAGCTTTTCACACCTCTGTTCCCCAAGGGCCTCGGTTGGCTCTTCTCTAAGCAGCATTTCTTCCCTCTGCTCCTCCCCTCTTCTAAATTGCCCTCCACTCTAAGGGAAGACAGATGGGAAACTGAGAAGGAAGCTTATGTTTTAAACTACATGATATCAAGTGACCTTCATTTTCCAAACAACACTAATCCGTGTGGCTCTGGGCTGAGAAGGGCGCCGTTTTTATGCTTATCTAAGGCATGGATTTTGTACGAATTGTTATCCTTGAGACTCCCAATCTTTTTTGTTGAAGACAAGAGATTTACTTCCAATTTCAGGGCCAGTTTCTAGATATTTGAGTCTCTTAGGATGGTGAGAAAAATAGGATTGTCCAGGGTATGTCTATACGTACATGTGAGGTTAGAGATGATCCTGTGAGTACATAAATGTCTAACATATTTGCATAGTAATAATATAACAATAATAACAGCAGCTAGAACTTACGTTTTTTTTTAAACTCTTACCTTTCATCTTAGAATTAATTTTATGTATTGGTTCTATAGCAGAAAAGGGGTAAATGGCTAGGCAAGTGACTTGTCACAGTTAGGAAGTATTAGAGGCCAAATTTGAACACAGGACCTCTCATCTCCATGCTTGACTCTACCCCTTGAGCCACCTAGCTTCCCCCTTTTATTGTGTTTTTGGATTTGCAAAGCTCTATACATATGTTCCTCCTTTTCTCTCTGCCCCCATTTATTTATTTATTCTTTCTTATTATTTACTTGTCTAGTTTTACAAACATTTATTATCTATTTATTCTTCCTACTTTCTTTCTCTTGAATTTGAACATTAATGAAAGTAAAAACAAATTCCCCACACACGTATAGTCTAACAAAATGTCTCGCTCTTGTGTACAAAGATATATGTCTTGTTTTCGCATCTTGAGCCCTAATTGTAGATAGGTATCACGCTTTGTTTTCAGGCCTCTGGCCTTGGGGTTTACCATTGCATTGATTAGAGTTTTACATCTCTCAGTTGTTTTTCTTCATCATTTTCTTCATAATACGTTGCCTCATTTGATCTTGACAAAGCAACTGTGTGAAGTAGCTGCCTTTATTATCTCCATTTCACTCCTGAGAACACCGAGACTGAGAGGATCCAGGGTCACCCGGCTAACACATCATTGTCCTTACCCAGGCCGCAGTTTCCCAATCCCTGTAATGAGAGAGTTGGATGAGAAGAGCTTCAGGGTGGTCCCGGCTCTCCATTTTATCAATGTCCCTCCTAAAATGTGGTGCTCACAACTAAGAATAGAGTTGGAGCCTGGGGCACCAAAAAGCAAACCAAGGAAGTCACCTGAAATGGAAAAATGGTGGTTTAGACTGGGCTGGCAGCAGAAAGAGAAAACAATTGAGTTTATTAAAGGAAGTAGCTGAAGAACTAATGGATTATGAGAGAGAGAGGCCACTTCTAGCTCAAAGACCAGGCTGGCTGCTTACAGTGAGATGGTAGGTACAAAAGCAAAGGCAATCTGTGTAATCCAACTTGGAGGGCTACTTGGAAACAGGACATTAAGCAGCTTATTGACAACACTAGAAAGTTAATGGGAATTAGTTCATCTGGGGCGGTTAGGTGAGAACAAGAGGGAATGGCATCTAGTGATCGTCAGATGTTAGCACTGGAATGTCTTCCAGTGGTCATCTCATCTCATCCCATTTTACAGAAAAGGAGACTGAGGCCCAGGGATGTTATGTGCCTTCTTTCAAATCATGGGAGTGCTCAAGCAGCAAAGCCAGGACTCTGGGTCCAATATATTTCCAGAGTAAAAAACAGAAATAAAAACAAAAATAAGAGCTTCCGTAGCTAGGGCTGATAGCAAAGTCATTTGGAAGAGTCCTTCGAGTCTCCCTAGTTTACAGTTGAGGACACTGAGGCGAAGTGAGGAAAACTGGGTCACCAGAATGATAAAGGGAACCATTTATAGAACTGTGGTTTGTTTTCAAGGTCTCCACCTCCAAAGCCAGCCCTCTTACCAATCTACAGTAGATAAGGCCACCAGAGAAAGAATATTGTTTAAGAAGTGCAAATCTGGTGTTTTATGTTCTACTCAAGGAGAAAGTGAGACAGTGGGGTGTAGCGGCTAGTGAGCTGGTGTGGGGAGCTAGGGGGACGAGGATTCAAGACCTCACTGATATATATCTACACTGGCCTTGTCCTGAAGAAGCTTGCCTTCTTGCTGGAATGAAGGCAACATGATGAGAGAGTGCTCAAGAACTCCAGAGGAACCTGAAAAGAACTCCCCCTCCAGGAAGGTGCTGTAGCATGGGGGGATGGCTTGAATCTGCTGGAGCCAAATAGCTGGGGCACCCCTTTGTGTCCATCTATCCTTCAAGGAGTGCCTTGCAATGGAGTCTAGATCATCCTGTGTATGAGTCTGTGTGTGCTTGTGTGTCTGTGTGAGCTCAAATGTCCTAAGGCACAGTGCTACCCTCTGAAGGATGAGACAAGTGTCCTTGGGATCCCAGAATGTGGCTTCTGCCCCCTCTCTGGACCTCATTTCCCTCAGCTGTACAATGAGAGGATTAGATGACATGACCAGAGCCTTCTGGCTATGGATTTAGGCTCCTGCATAACCTCCCCTTGCCCTACTGTGTTCCCACACGCTGAGGGCTTTCTCTGTTCTTACTGATTGCCACTGACCATGCTTGCTCTCTCTTTCTGTTACTCCTTATAGGAGCCAGAGAATGTTTCTACCAGCCCATCAGAATGGCAAGGGAAAGCAGGAGCCCCAGCTAATGAGGGTCCTCAGAATGTAGCCTTCCACTGCCAAGATGTGGTGCGTCATCAGCCAAGGTAAGATCTTTGTGAAGTCCCCACTGGTGGTTTATATGAACCTCTGTGGTGGCCTGTATTTGAAACTGGCAAAAGTGAAACTGACCAGTGTAAAAACTGGCAAGGGTGAAACTGACAAGTACAAAACTGGCAAGGGTGAAACTGGCAGAGATGAAATTGGCAAGGGTGAAACTTGCTAGGTTTAGAAGGAGAAACAAAGTCTTCCCCACAGCCTGGGGGAATCTCTCAGCTCTATGGTCTGTTTATTGATGATAGGATTCTTGGGCAAGGCTTTTAAGCATAGGTTTCTCATCTGCAGAATGAGGGGGTTGGACTGGATGACCTCTCAGCTGCCTTCTTACTCTAAATCTATGTTCTCTCATGACCCTATGTTCCTTTGATTCTGCCACAAATGAAAACGAACCCCTACTTGCCAGACCTGCTCTTAATTATGTGTCTGGTTAAATTGTACCATGGATCACAGATCTCTGGCTGAGGTCGTGAGTCATCAGTCTTCATCTGTGTCCAGTGGGCAGCATTATTTCATCATAATAGGGAACATGATATCTGTCCTCAGGTATTTGAAGGGCTGTTGTGTGGAGAAGGATTAGATGTAATCTGCTGGGTCTGAGTGAAGAACAGGGGAGTATGGGTGGAAACTGAAGAAAAAAAAGCAGATTTCAATATATATATATATATTCAATATATATATTCAATAATATAAGGAAGAAATTGCCAATATTATTTCAGCCAAGTCCAAGTAAATGGGCTGCCTTGAGAGGTAGTAAGTTCTTCCTTGCTGGAAGTCTTCAAACAGAAGATAGATGACCATTTGTGAGGGCTATTATAGAGGAGATTCTGGTTCAGGGATGGCTGGACTCGATGAATGGGAAGGCCACTTTCAACTCTGAGATTCTGATCAGGTCTCTAGCTGCTGCAGATAGTTGAGAGGAAAGGCATAAGTCAGGGCCAGGGCTTGGATGCGAAGTATGACTTGTGGCCTTCACATCCCCATGTGGGAGCAGGGGCAGAGAAGGAATAGTATATATCTATATCTACCTCTCCTCTCTCTCTCTCTCTCTCTCTCTCTCTCTCTATATATATATATATATATATATATATATACATATATATATATAATATATAATATATAACATAATATATATAATATATAATATAATATATATATAATATATATATATATATGTATATATATATATATATATATATATATATATTTGGGAGGCTTTTGTCCTCTGGAAAGAAATAGAAAAATTCAGTCCTGGACATGTCAGCTGTTTCTCTGTCTGCCTCTGTCTCTGTCTGTCTCTGTCTCTTTGTCTCTGTCTCTCCTCTCTGTCTGCCTCTCTTCTATCTGTCTCTGTCTCTGTCACTTTTCCTCTCTCTGTCTCTGTCTCTCTGTCTCCCTCCATCCCTCTCTCTCTGTCTCTGTCTCTTACACACACACACACACACACACACACACACACACACACACACGTGCCATGTACATGCACTCACTTCCTTGAAAGGCAGTGTTGTGCCTCTGAGCATGTCTAAAACAACCCAGACTGAACAGAGTAACCAGTGTAAGGGGAATGTGTACTGCCAAGCTGCGCTTTTATCCTAAGCATCACAATCTTAACAATAGAAGCCTATTGGAACAGCTCAATGGTACAGTGGATTGAGTGCCAGGCCTGGTGTCAGAAGAACCCAAGTTCAAATCCAGCCTCAGACACTAACTGTGTGACCCTGGGCAACTCACTCACCTATTTGCCTCAGTTTCCTCATCTGTAAAATAAGCTAGAGAAGGAAATGGCCAACCACTCCAGTATTTTTGCCAAGAAAATCCCCAAAGGGGGGGTCACAAAGGGTCAAACGTTATTGCAAATGACAAAACAACAAGGAAACAAGCATCACAGTGGGCTTTGTTTAGCCATTCCATTTTGTGTCTGAAAATGGCAGGTTATACTGTCCTAAGTAGAAGCCTGAGTTCGCTATGATTGTTTCTTCTTTTCAAGAAGGGATCAGGAGGCAGGAGGGAATTGGTCCTCAGCAAAATTGTGATGTTGGTGGAGTTCATCAAGCTGATCTGACTACTTTATTTAGAAAAGCAAACAAAAACTTTAAAAATAACAAATGGGAAAAGTCTGACATTCATTTCTTCATTTATGAAGCTGCCCTTGCTATTAAATGTTCAAAATTGTTTAAATTATTGTCCTTTCCCCTGCTTCTCTTCATTAAAAAAATTATTAACCCCTTACCTTCTGTCTCAGAATCAATACTGTGTACTGGTTCCAAGGCAGAAGAGTGGTAAGGGCTAGATGAAGGGGGTCAAGTGACTTGCTCAGGGTTTCACAACTGGTAAGTTGTGACACCAGATTTGAACCCAGGACCTCCCATCTCGAGGCCTGGCTCTCAATCCATTGAGCTACCCAGCTGCCCCCATTTTTTTTTAAATATAGACATATTTTTAAATATAGATCATAGACATGATCTCGTTTGATCCTCACAGCAGTCCTGGGAGGATGGAGCTAATATGAGCCACCATTATCCAGCTGTGGGAACTGAGTCTGAGTCAGGCTGAGAGGCTTTTTTTTTTTGGTCACGAAGTTAGTCAGTGTTTGAGTCAAGATTGGAATTCGAGACTTTCTGACACCCCTGTGTGGTGCCCCATCCACCCGCTCGTCATACTGACTCTCCCACAGGTTCCTCTTGCACATGAGGCCCTGTGCCAAGGGTGAGAGACAGAGTGATTGAACATAAAATGAAACAAGAGAAAACATTATCCCTATCCTTAAAGCTCATAATCTGCTCTGGGAATATGATCAGATGCGTATTCCATAAAGTGGAATGTCACAGAGACAAAGGGAAGGCCAGAGCTCCCTGGGAAATATTGAAGGAGAGGCTGTGATGGGTGGCTACAGCGAGGAGGGGTCCCTGGGCTGAGCTTTGGAAGAAGAGAAGGTCTCGGACATCTGAAGAGGAGGGGGTGACTTCTAGGTAGCCAGAGAAGGAAATGGCAAACTGCTGTCGGATTTGTGCCAAGAAAACCCCAAATGGAATCACAAAGAGTCAGACGTGATTGAAAAATGACTCATAACGAGGACTGTAGGTGAGAGAGGGCAGGAGCGGGGAGGGAATGGAGGGCACCCTCCGAGTACCAGCGCTTTAGAAGAATAACAGTGTCCTAGATCAGCCTGGAAAGGTACAGGAGTGCCAGAGTAGAGGGGAGAGGGCAGAGTCATCTGTCCTCCCTGCGCCCTGGGTCATCCGGTGCTGTCCTGCTGCTCCCTGGCAGCCCAGATGCCCAGACTCTGCAGGAACCTTGCCCAGAGGGCCAAGCTCCAGGGTCTGTAACTTCCATCCATCCTAGTGGTCCTGGTTCCCAGGCTCTCCAGCCTCTTCCCTTCTGCCCAACCATGGGCAGGTACACTCATCCTTGGTGATGTGTCAGCCCTCCCTGGGAAGGAGGCCTGCCCAAGTTAGCATCACGAGAGTCATGTTGGGGAGGTCAGGGCTGACAGGAGCCCAAAACAGAAGCTATTTTCTGTGTGATGGTGGCCAGTCTCCTGTGGATGGCTTCCCCCCTGCCTGGAATGTTCTGCCTCTTCTTCTCCTCTCCTGGCTTTAAGTCCCAGCTAAAAGCCCAGCTTGTCCAGGAAGCTTTCTCCTCCCCATCTTCATTCCTTACTTTGCATGTTGGCTCCCCCAGTGGATCGTAGGCTCCTCTTCTTGGATCCTCGGTGCCTGGCACGTGCTGGGGACTCCATGAAGGTCTGTTGACTGATTGTGGTCAATGCTCCCTCGGAGGTGAGGTCGTTGGCCTCCTTCATGACCTCAGAGACCTTCCAATCTAGGGAGTGGATTGAAAAGTATGAATATAAACCACAGAAACATTGCAGGTCATTTGGGGGTGAGGCACTAGGACACAGGGGAGTCCTGTCAGAGGCGGGGACTGCAGGGAGCTGGGAAGGGAGTGAGAGATTCTTTTTTAATGCTTATCTTTTGTCTGAGTATCCACTATAAGATAGAAGAGTGCAAGGAAAATATTAATAATATGGAAATAGGTCTTGATCAAGGACACATGTAAAAGCCAGTGGAATTGCCCATTGGCTACAGGAGGGGGATGGGAGGAAGGAAAGAACATGAATCATGGAACCATAGAAAAAGATTCTGAATTAATTAATTAAATTAAATTTTTCAAATTAAAAAAAAAAGTAGAAAAGAAGAGTGCAAGGACCATAGTCAAGTGACTTGCTCAGGGACCCAAAGCAAGGAAGGGTCCCACACCAGATTTGAATCCAGAGCCTCCCAAGTCCAGACCTCACATCTAGCTACTGAGCTGGGTGACTGCCCTGAAGTTAGAGAATCTTACAGGCAATGTGGAAGAAGGAGAGCATTCAATGGGGGAACAGCCTGGGCAAAGAGATGGAGATGGGAGATGGGGATACTGGGGATGAGAAACAGCAAGGAAATCCCTTTGTCGAACTGGGTGAAGGGCAGGAATGGTCTCCTTTCCAAATCTCCATTTCCTCATCTGTAAAATGGGGCTAATAATAGCACTGGTCTCTCTTGATTGCTATTAGGGTCAAATGAGATCATATTTGGAAAGCATATAGCCAGTGCCTGGTCCATAGTGGGTGCTGTAGAAATACTTGCACCCTTTCCTCTCCCCCCTTCCCTCTCCATTTGAGAGGTGATGAGTTCCCTCCTCCCCCATTGGAGGTTTTCCAACAGAGGCTGATAGGACAACATATTGGGAGTTTTGTCAATCAGATTCGTGGTCAGGTATGCCCAGGCCACATCCTGTAAGGGTCTGAGACTAGATTGAAACTAAGCCAGTGCCCCATCCACTGTGCCCCCATCTGGAGAGGATGAAATAAATGGCGGCTTTGGGCCTTGGGAGCTCTGGGCTTCTGGAGTTCTGTTTTTCTTAGGAAAGGATCCCTAGGAAAACAATAAAAGAGAGAGCACTGTTTTCAGAGTCCCTGCAGGGATGCCCCCCTCCTGGCTTTTTGTGCTTTGCTCTCCAATCAGATATCCCAGAATTCCTCCATCTGCTCTCCACCCCCTGCCCCCGTCTCTGATGTGGTTTCACTATCCTCTCTGGCATCGACTCATGCTCCAGCTATTTCCTTCCCATCCACAGTGTGTCTGTAGGGTCCCCCATAGCCCTGTGGGGGACTCAAGGGAGAGATAAACAGATAATGTGCTGGTGACTGGCGGTCTGCTGTCATTCCTTCCACACAACACATCGACATTTTAACAGGGATCTTTAATGTCCTTCTAATCGATCCATCAATTCACAATCAGTTCAATTTGTGCCTGCCGCGTTCTGGGCACTCTGCCAGTGCCTCGGACTACGGACACAGAGAACAACCCCCTGATTGCAAGGAGCCAACACTGGAAAAGGGGAGGCTACATATACTCCTATACCCCATGAATACAGAATTGTCCTATTCGAGAGAGTCGGGGGGAGAAGAGGGCACAACTGTTGGGAAATGGGGAGAAAGGCTGCCTCTTGAAGGAGGAGAGGATGTTGTCGAGGCAGAAGTGAGCGAGTCCATTCCAGGCAACTCATAGTGATGAGAGGTTGGGGTGGGGGGCGCCCCAAGAGCAGAGAGAGGGCCTTGGATCACAGAAGACCGGAGGGAGTCCGGTGAGCCTGGAAAGATAGGTTGGGGCCAGATGGTGAAGGATTTTAAAGGCTTATCAGCTGAATTGTTTCACTCCAGAGGAAATTCTGAACAACTAGGTGGTTCGGTGTGTAAAGTGCTGGACCTGGAGTCAGAAAGTCTCATCTCTGTGAGTTCAGATCTGGCCTCCAACACTTACTAGCTGTGTGATGCTGGGCAAGTCATTTTGCTGTTTGCCTCAGTTACCTGTCAAATGAGCTGAAGAAGAAATGGAGCACCACTCCAGTACCTGCCAAGAAAACCCCAAATGGGGTCTTGAAGAGTCAGATAGGAGTGAACAATGGAGGCTGGTGGTATGGGTTGAGGAAGAGAATGACGTGGTCCAATCTGTACTTAAGGAAGATTCTTTGGGCTGCTGTGTGTGTGGAACAGAGTACGGAGAAGCTGGAGGGAAGGGGGATCAAGGGCTCTTGGGAGCTTTTCCAGGAGAGGTGATGAGGGTCTGACACTAGGAGCAGCCATTAAGAGTGGAGAGAAGAGGCTCTGTGCAGATAGAAATGCCACAATTTGACAACAGACTGGCTTCGAGAAATTGAGGAGAGTGGCCAAGTTCTAGACCTGGAGATGGAAGGAAAATGGCGCCCGGGACCCAAGTAGGAAATTTGGGAAGATGGAGAATGTTTGGGGGGAGAGACAATGAGTTCAGGTTAGAGCATGTGCCAAGTGACCTAGGACCTAGTGCTCCAGGACCTGACTTTTGAAATGTTTAATAGGCAATCCTTGATGTGGGACTGTGGCTGTGGGGGAGAGATGGGTGAGTCATGGGCATAAGAATGATAATTAAGCCAGCCCTGGGGAGCTGATGAGATTACTGAGAGGGAGGGTAAAAGGCTGTGAGGAGCCAATGTGGATGATGAGCTACCCAAGGAGATTGGGAGCCCCTCTAACAAAAGCCTTTGCTCGAAGACCTCCAGCAAAGGACAACAGGGGGAATCCTCCAGCTTCTTGCACAGCTCTAATTTTTAGGATTTGATTCTCACGTTGACCCTCGATCTACACATCTCCAACTTTGACCCGTTGCTTCCAGTTCTGCCCTCCGGGGCCAAGCAGAGGAAATCGGATTCCTGTTCTACCAGATGACCCTTAAATGCCAAATGGATGATGGTTATCATGTCCCAGAAGCTACAGAACCTTCCTAAAATTGGTCACCTTGTTCTGTACACAATATTCCAGATGTTATCTTTTCCATGGTGGAGTACCAAGGGACTTCCTACGTTATCACAGCCTAAGATCAGAGCTAGGGCACCTAGATGGGGCAATGCATAGAATGCCAGGCCTGGAGTTAAGAAGACCTGAGTTCAAATCCAGCCTCAGGCACTTACTCACTGTGTAACCCTGGACGAGTCACTTAGCCCTATTTACCTCTGTTTCCTCATCTATAAAATGAGCTGGAGAAGGAGACCACAGACCATTCGTGTCTTTGCCAAGAAAACCCCCAATGGGGTCATGAAGAGTCAGACTGAACTTTAGATCATTCTAGCCCAATCCTGCTCATCAGGCTCAAAAGAAGGCTCAAGTTCTCCTCACTTCCTCGAAATCCTGCTGGACGAGATCTCTCCCCTTCATCTCGATTTCCTTGGCCCTTGGAGTCTGCTCAGTTCTGTGCCCTCTTCTCTCTTCTGCTGGCAGCTCCCGGCGGGCCCTGGCTCCCGGGCTAGCCTAGAGGCTTCCTGGGGGCAAGGACTCGCTTTGGAACGTCTGTATTCCTTGCTGTCCAAAGGTCGGACAGGGTCTGAGAACCCGGGACCTGGAACACTCCTTTCATTGAAGCGTCTCACTTTACAGATCCAGTCCATGCTCTGGTGTACCGGGCCTTGGAAGGCAAAGATGAGGCGAAGAAATAGTGGGGAAACAGAGGCACCGAGAGGGCCGGAGATGCTGAAGTCCCCCTCCCAGAGGGGAGCCCAGGTTCTCGGGCTTTCTACAGCGACTGCTGGGGGTTGGTGTCCCCCAAAGATGACTCACCAACTCTAGGGAATAAGCAGGTGGGGGCCTGGGGTGCGTGTGGGAGAAGGCTAAGTGGCCGGAGGATTCTCTGGCCAGCTTCATACATTTACCTTTCAGGGCGATTAACTCAGTGGGTTTAAATGGGATATTGAACCATAGCAGTGCATTAGGCCTGAGATTTGGGGCCTCGTAGGAGCTCCTCTGTCTCCCCAGAGGTGATTCTGGGCCCCTTCTGGCTGCTCATGGCTTTGGAGGTCACCCATCTGCCAGCTTTCCGGGTTTGACGTCTCTTGGCGAGCCTCAGGGGGTGACGTTCTCGTCAGGCTGGCGAGAATGATGCCCCCATGATGTGGCTCCTTCTGTAAAATTCCAGATGCGGGGAGTGGTGGGGGCTGCTCCCCGCCTGATGGATGGGGAAGAGCTTCTGGCACTCACCTGTCCACAGGGAAGGCGGCTTCCAAAGGCTCCAGGCAGGGAGGAGATGGATTGCTCTGGGAGAAGCTCAGCTAATGATTATTCTCCAGTAAATTTCCATGGGTGGATCGCTCGTGTACTTTCATTTTAGACAAAAAAAGACATTTCCCAAATGCCCAGGAGGGGTTTTGGTCTTATGATGCCTCTCCCAGTCCCTGCCGCCTCCCCCCGTGCGCCATTGAGGTGTTGGGGGCCTGGGTTCAGGACGATGCTCTGGGCAGAATGATGCCTCTGTGTCTGGGGAGAGCGTGGGGTGCTGAGCTCGGAGCGTGGCCCTGGGGCCCATCAGTGCATCGACGGGCTGGGCATCAGGCTCAAGTTTGGCCTGGCTGAGGTCAGGCTGACCCCAGCAGGGATGGCCAGCGAGGCTGCATTCAGCTCAGGGCCTCCCCAGACTCCCAGCTCTGATTGTTTGGAAGGTTTTCTTATAGTCCAACTGCTTTCTCTGTCTCTGTCTGCCTTCATTGTGTTCCCAGCTCTTAGCACATAGTAGGCCTGTTGACCGCTTGACCACACCTCATTCTGGCCTCTGGGGCCAAACAGAAGCTCTGCCTCTTTCTCTGCTTTGTCTGCCTTTGGCTTTCCTGGCCTTCAAAGCCCTGGGCTGAAGGCTGGGGTCCGGTGGGCAGTCCAAAAAGAGAGAGGACCCATCATTCTCTTTATGGTTAGTGCCTCCAGGAAAAGAAAACCCGCCTTTTCTGGGGAGGCCCAGAGGCTCAAGGGGTTTCTGCCCCCTGCTTTTTCTCTGGGGTTGCCCCAACACCCCTCACCTCCAAGCTGCTGAGCTGGTGAGAGAGGAAAGAGCAGATTGTGCTGCCAAGGCCAGCAGGGAGGCCCAGGCTCATTCTAGAGGGAGATAGCAATGACAACATAATCAGTCTATGTCTGTATAAAATACAGGGGCAGCTGGGTGCCTCAGTGGCCAGGCCTAGAGATGGGAGGTCCTGGGTTCAAATCTGGCCTCAGATACTTCCTAGTTGGGTGACCCTGGGCAAGTCACTTCACCCCCATTGCCTAGCCCTTACCACTCCTCTGTCTTGGAACCAAAAATACACAGTATTAATTCTAAGATGGAAGTTAAAGGTTTAAAAGAATAAATAAAATACCTAGATATATGCCAAATGTATACAAAATAGACACACCAAAAAATCTGTACCAAGAAAAGAAGAGGTAATAAGTATACAGACCGGAGTAAAGGATGTCATCAGGGAAGATCAGGAAGAAGAAGGGCTTGTGAGGGCAGAGAGGGAGGGATAAATATTGGCCAACCCAGGGCTTCCATGGGTAAGAGGGAAAGTGAGGATGGCCTCCTCTGGCACACTTGTGGGAGGAGGGGGCAGAGAGTCACCCAGGATGGGCAGGTCTAGATGGGCTGTGATCTGTGTTGTTGGAGGGAACATCCACATAGATGAGATCACTCATCCATCCATCCATCTATCCATCCGTCCATCCATCCGTCCATCCATCCTTCCATCCATTCATCCTTTGTCTCTTATGAAAATCACACGGAACATATGAGGTTAGTTTTTTTAATCCATGTTTGGACAACATTTTTCACAGTTATATTTAACTGTATTGGGTAGAACATTTACAAAGCATTTACTATGTACCAGGGACTGTGAATTACAAAGATAAATAAAAAGATAGCCCCTGCCCTCAAGGGTCTTACATTCTTGTGGGAGGACAACAACCCAGGAAAAAGAGCTGAAAAGCCAGGGATTGAGGCCAAGAATATTCAAGTTCCCATTTGGAGGAAAGATGGGAAATCCCCCAGAGCCAGATGAGGTGCCCTGGCTCAAGGTCTCAGAATTTTAGACTTGGAAGGGACCTCAGCAGCCTTGGAGTCTAATCTGTATCGGACACGGAGTCTCCTCTGTAACATGCCCCAACAAGCATTCATCCGGTCCATGCCTAGAGATGCCTTCTATCCCCAAGTCAGCCCATGGCCCATTTGGGCGCCTCCAATTGTTCCAGTTGTCCTGACATCCAGCTTAAATTAGCCTCTTTCTCTCTTTTACCCACTGTTGCATTTTGGCCATGGACATGGCCATGGACATGGACAAAGCACATAATGGCGGCCCTTCAGATATTTGGAGGCAGCTATCATGACGTTAGTCTTCCCACCCCCTAACTGAACACCCCCCATTCCTTTCAATGTGCCTCCTATTTTAGGGGCTAACTGGGCCCTGTTTGAGTTCTACTGGAGCAGCTATTTGGACCAATCTACAATTTTGGGGGGGAATGGAATATAACTAAGTAGAATTGAATAGACATGGATAGATCTCTTCCCCTCCCACCAGAAGTCTCTAGATAGAGGATAGGTCTCTAGAGTCTATAGGGAGGGACCATTAAAATAGCTTTAAGGACCCCAAATCCTTGGGTTAGAGACGTGATTGGCAGTGGGGTGGAGCAGGGAAGGCCTGGCAGTGAAATCTGAGTTTGAGGGAGAGGAGCGATGGCTGCCTGCGTCCAGCTCCATTCACTTCTGGCTGAAAATGTCAGGAAACCTCAGGCTTCTGGGAGAGGGGGATCTGCCGTTGTCCCTGGGCCCAACTTCTCAGTCATCCAACAGTGGGTCCTGATCTACTGACCTGTGTACGACTCTGGCTGTTACTGAGCAGGTCCTTAGCCTTGTCTCTTCCCTTTCGAAGTAAACTGTTTCCATGGTTACCAGCTCTCCTCCAGGGGATGCTGTTCACTCAACCTAGGAATGGATTAGAGAAGTTGGTGGGACATTGTTTGAAATACAGATCAGGCTTTGAGAGCTCCTGCTGAAGCTGTATGCTTTCATCATTGCGTCTCAATGGAAGCAAACAATTAACTTGGTTTAGGTGACCACAGCCAGCCAAGAAAGCAAGTATTTTAAAAAATGCCTTTCACCCTTTGGCTTAAATTTTTTTTATGTAGCACAAAAAAAAAAATTATTTTACAAGTTCATTTATTTTTGCAGTCACGGATGATGGAGAGAATGTGGATTCTGAACAAGACTTTTTGTTTTATTTTTATTTTTTATTTTTATTTGGACAAGTCTTTTTAACCCCTCTAAGCCTCAATTTTCTCATTTGGAAAATGGGATAATAATATTCAAATCACTAGACTAGTACATGGGGCTGATTCCCAGAGGATGAAATATGATAGGAATGAAAGATAAAATAAATAAAACACCCTTTTATATTTGCACATATATTTAGAATTTGTTATATATAATTATATTATAAATATGAATATGTATTTATTGGATACTTACATGCATATATTTATATGTAATTGATCAAATAAGGAAGGAAGCAATGATTTATTTATTTAGATTATTAAGTGCTAGCGATTTAAAGCAAACAAGCTAGCCCTTGTCCTCAAGGAGCTTCCATTCTAATGGGGAAGACAGCCCATAAAAGAGAGCCAGGAGGAAGAAGGTACCTAGAGGGGGCCAGGATGTTGAAGCCCAGAAAATCAGGAAGGAGCCTCAGGAGGAGACCACAGGAGAGTGGTCTTTGCAGAGGAACGTTCCAGTGGGAGCAGGCTGCAGAGATGGCAAGCTCTTTAAGAGTGACTCTTGAATGCAGTTCAATTGATCACAAGGGCTGGGAGTTTTAATCAACTGCAAACTCAATATGAATCCAGAATGTCTGTCACATGGCAGCCAAGGAAATGCCCAAAGCCTTTTGTTTTCTGGAGCGAGGCCAGCAGCATCCAGGAATAAATAGGGATGGAGAGGCCAGCCCTGCTGTACTCAAGTTGGACCACAGAGGCAGGGCCGAGTTCAGTGCTGGGTACCACATTTTAGGAATGGCGTCGGGAAGTAGATCTTTCAGAAGAGGCAGCCAGCCTGGGGAAGTACTTTGAGTTCTTTCTTAATCAACATCAGTTGATGAAAGTGAGGATTTCTCAGTTGATTCAGAGAGGACAGAGACGGGGAAGGACATGATCAGGATCTTCCCATATTTGAAAGTTTTCCTGGAAGAGGAAGAGGACTTGTCTTGCTTGACCCTTGAGGACCGAGTAAAGGATAATGGGTAAAGTTGCAGAGGGACAAATACATTTGATGGAGGAGAAGCTAGATCGTCCTTAGAGATCTGTGCCAAGAAGAATAGGCTGTCTGCTTCTCCATAGGACTTCAAGAAAAAGTTGGGTAACCATGTTGGGGTGTGTGGTAGTGAGGATCCCTTGGTGGGCAGGGCTTGGACAAGAGGGTCTCCAAGGCTGTTTAGTAGCGAGTGCTCATTCAACCACATCAGGTCCTGGAAATGGGTGCTAGCGTAATTATCTGAAAATGGCAGGGGGAATTTGGGGGCCATAAGCTGGGTGTTTTTTTCCCGTTTTGGGCAGGGATGAGTTTGACTGTTGATCTGGGACTGAAGACAGTAGGTCCAGTAATTCTGATCATCACCAACAGAATCAGGGTGGGTTGTTCGACCATCGAGAATCAAGGGAAGCTATGGATGTGGCAGAAAGATCTGGCATGTTGAAATCAGAGTTGATCCTTCATTGGAGTGATTCTAAAAGGCCACCCAATCAGGCATCTCTCAAACTGTCCTCATCCAATCCAATGTGGAACACCAAGCCCTGGGGCAGGGGAAGTCAGGTCCTCTTGGCATGTGTTGCAGCCAAAGGAGGCCTCAAGTGAGATGCCTTTCCTTTTATTTTTCAGATCAGATCAGAGGGTGGCTGTTTGGCCAAAGGAAGCAGTGGAACCTCTGCGGGACTTAAACGAGGTAGGTGCTATTGACACAATGAAATGAAAACCCCAGCTAGCCGCCGTTTATCATGTAGGAAATGTTCTTCCTATTTTCTAGCATAATGTCCTACAAAGAGCTCTGGATTTGGAGTCAGAGGAGCTGAGTTCATATCCTGATTTCTTCCTTTGTGATTGTGGGCCAACCACCTCCTTGAGCTCCAGATGCCTTGTATATAAAATGAGGGCTTTGAATTACATGACTTATAAGGTTCTGACAAATTCTAAATCTATTAATCATGGTTCTATTTAAAGAGTACAACTCAAGGAAGTCTCAGGACCAAGATTCTATGAGTCTTCCCACATGAATCTTCCTACATTGATTAAAGACTCTTATAAATTAAAAAAAAATTATAATTCAGGGACAGGTGGTTCAGTTTAGTGAAGAGAGAACTGGCCTCAGAGTTTGGAGGCCGAGAGTCAAGTTGTGCCTCTGATAAGTCTGGTTCTGTGACCCTGGGTAAGTCATTTCATGCGGTGGGCCTTTGTTTCCTCATCTTCAAATGGAAATGTTAGACTAGATGGCTTTTGAGGCCTCTTCTAGCTCCTGCCAAGGTGAAGGCCAGGACTGGTGTACCATTGGTAGAGGGGGTTTTCTCACTGGACTTCCTCTACACCATTGAAATCCTAGGTCTAAACTAGAATTTAGGAATGCTGCACGGCCCATCCTGTCTCCCAGGAGAGAGGTGGTGAACTATGGATGTGGAATGAAGCCCACATTGGACATGGGGTTGGTGTGTTGGTTTGTTTTATTTAATAAACAAGGAGGACCATCTTTTTTGAGAGAGGACAAGGAGGCATTAAAAATCAACAGCAGCAAATGGAGAGAGAGGCAGAGACAGAGACAGAGAGAAGAAGAAGAAGGGCAGAGACAGACAGAGAGAGAAGAAGAGGAAGGAGAGGGGGGAGAGAGAGGAGGAGGAGAAGAAGAAGAAGAAGAAGAAGAAGAAGAAGAAGAAGAAGAAGAAGAAGAAGAAGAAGAAGAAGAAGAAGAAGAAGAAGAAGAAGAAGAAGAAGAAGAAGAAGAAGAAGAAGAAGAAGAAGAAGAAGAAGAAGAAGAAGAAGAAGAAGAAGAAGAAGAAGAAGAAGAAGAAGAAGAGGAGGAGGAGGAGGAGGAGGAGGAGGAGGAGGAGGAGGAGGAGGAGGAGGAGGAGGAGGAGGAGGAGGAGGAGGAGGAGGAGGAGGAGGAGAAGAAGAAGAAGGAGAAGAAGGAGAAGAAGAAGAAGAAGAAGAAGAAGCAGCAGCAGCAGCAGCAGCAGCAGCAGCAGAAGAAGAAGAAGAAGAAGAAGAAGAAGAAGAAGAAGAAGAAGAAGAAGAAGAAGAAGAAGAAGAAGAAGAAGAAGAAGAAGAAGAAGCAGCAGAAGAAGCAGAAGAAGCAGAAGTAGAAGCAGAGGAGGAGGAGGAGGAGGAGGAGAGACAGACAGACAGAGAGAGGGAGGTAGAGAGAAGAAGAAAGAGGAGACAGAGAAGAAGAAGGAAGAGGGGGGAAGGAGGGAGGGAGACAGACAGAGGGGATGAACAAAACATTTTTAATGCATAAAAGATAAAGAAGACCTCTATGGTCCTTTCAGGACTTGCTCTGCATGTCTTGGGCCCAGACCAACATCAGCCCTTCTCTGTCATTATAACAGCCTTGTCTGTGACACGTTCCATGCTTCTAATCCATCCTGGCTTTGCAGTTTTTAAAAATGGGTCTGACCTTCTTGGGTCCCTCCCTAAGCTCCTGGTCCTGTGAGCTCCCAGCCGTCGGGGCTTACAAAGGCCCTTCCTTTTGCCGAGTGCTTGGCATGGGTCAGAGCAGGAAGGCTCTCAGAGGTCCTCTAGTCCAGTCCCTCATCTTATCGGAGAGGGAAGGGACTTGGCCATGGCCCTACAGCTGGTGAGCTTACAGATAACTGGGATTTGAACGGCGCCTTCTTAAACTCAAAGCAACTTGCCTTTTACAGCAGAGTAGGCAATGCCCCAACCCATTTCTCTTCACTCCTAGGTGCACATTGCGATTTTAATTAGCTCGTCCCAGATTTTCCTCTTGACTCTCTGATTTAATGAGCTTGACAGAAATCAATCCCCCAGAATTAGGCCTCGGGGTGCCGGGACTCCTGTCCGTTGGTGAGGGAGGACCTTGGCTTAGAAGGCCGTGCCAGGTTCTGTGTCCCCTCACTGTATCACTGGGGGGAGGGAGTAGATCCCCCCAGTTCTGGGTGCTGAGTTGGTAAGCTTTTCCCATTCTGGGCAAGGGAAGAGGAAGGCGCTCAGGGACAGGAGCAGAGAAAGCTGCTGACTTAGAGCTGGCGAGCCTCAACCCAGGGCCTACAGCCTCAGTCAGCCAGGACTAGGGCTGGGCGGCCAAGAGACAAAAAGCCTGACTGTCCTTGCATTCAGGGGACCTTCCAGGAGGACCGAATGGCTAAAAAGCGGAGACGGCAGTCATTCTTCCTTTTTTCATCAATTGTGGGCTAAAAAACAAGGTCGTTTGACTAAATTAAGCTGATTTTGTTCTTCTTTCTGAGAAATTCCCGGCTCTTAGGTGTTTTAGAAAAGGTAGCTTGGGGGTGCAGCTGTGTGGCTCAGTGGATGGAGAGCCAGACCCAGAGACAGGAGGTCCTGGGTTCAAATATGACCTCAGACACTTTCTAGCTACGTAACCCTCAGCAAGTCACTTAACCCTCTTTGCCTAGTTCTTACTACTCTTTTGCCTTCAAACCAATACACAGCATTGATGGAAGGGGAAGGAAGGAAGGAAGGAAGGGAGGGAGGAAGGAACAAAGGGAGGGAGGGAAGGAGAGAGAGAGGAAGAGAGGGAGGGAGGGAAGGAAGGAGGGAGGGAGAAAGAGGGAGGGAGGGAGAGAGGGAAGGAGGGAGGGAGGGAGAGAGGGAGGGAGGGAGAGAGAGAGGGAGGGAAGGAGGGAGGGAGGGAGAGAGGGAGGGAGGGAAGGAGGGAGGGAGGGAGAGAGGGAGGGAAGGAAGGAAGGAGGAAGGAAGGAAGGAAGGAAGGAAGGAACGAAGGAACGAACGAAGGAACGAACGAAGGAATGAAGGAACGAAGGAGAGGGAGAGGGTGATGAAAAGAGGAGAGGAAGAGGAAAGAAAGAGAGAAGGAAAGAAATAAAAAGAGAGATAGGGTGCTGGGTATGGTGTGCCAAGCCTGGCATCCTATTCCTACTGTCTTTGAGTGAATGCAGGCATTCTGAGCTCTAATGGGTTAAAACCAATTGGGTCTGCACCCTAATGTGGTGACCCCCCACCCTCTACCACCCCAAGAGTGTGGCACAAAGAGGGGTAAACTGGCCCCCAGCAGAAATGGATTGTGTCAGAGCTCTGGTGCCAGTGCGTGGCAGGGTCAGGGGCGACTGGTGAGAGGCACCATCTTACCTGGCAAGATGGGGGGGAGATCCAAGCTCCCCCAATTAAAAAACAAACATAAACGTGTGTATTTATGTGTGTGTGTATATAAACACAGACACAATATACACCCATTTACGCACATACCTGCACTCACAATTATAGATAACCCTCTCTACCTTGCTGTGTCTCTGGCCATCTCGGATTCCTCTTCTTGTGTCTCTGTCCTGGGAGAAGGGACGTGTGTCCTGGCCTTTATTCCCTGGAAGCAGCATGGCACAACTACTCTGGACCCAGCTGGCTTTTCTTGGTGGTGCTTCATGTACACTCATGAGGTTATCTCTTGGTCACCTCTTGGTTCTCCTGAATTTCCTCTGCATCGGTCCATGCAAGTCTTCCTGTGCTTCTCTGAAGTCATCCTTCTCTTCCCAGCCTGGGATGCCCTTTCTGCCCTGTTCCCACCATCCCCCCTCCCTGGCCTCGTCCGGAGCCTTTGGTGACTGGCCTTGGGTCCTCCCATCATTCTTGTGGATGGACCTGGCAGGTCCTTTCTCGGGTTTGGCCCCTGGATGACCTTCCCACCCACTCTGCCCCTAAGAATGCCCCCAACAGGAGATCATTTGATGCTTTTTGTCGGAGCCAGACTCACTGCTGTTCCTGGGTCTGGATTTCGGACCTTGCGTGCCCATGTATTTGACCAGAATCACGCTGTATCCCGTAGGACCTCCAGGGAATCATGCAAGCCTGGACTCTGTCTCCATTTGAATCCAAAGAGCCTTGGGCTCACAGGCTCAGCTCATTGAGACCAAGACCCCCATTTTACAAATGAGGAAACTGAGACCCAGACAAGTACCACAATGGATGGAGTATTGGACCAAGTTCAGATCTGTAACTGACACTAGCTGTGTGACCCTGGCAAAGTCACTTCACTTCTCCCCATCTGGAGACACAAAGACAAAAACAAAACTGTCTTTAAGATATCTGTCAGGGTGTGTGTGTGTGTGTGTGTGTGTGTGTGTGTGTGTGTGTGTGTGTGAGACATATACATAGATAGAGATACGTAAACTAAATTTAAATGTGTATTATGTGTTTGTATATACAATATATACAAAGTGAGTAAATTGGGGTGGTTGGGGCAGAATCTGTGGGCAGCATCAGGAAAGGCTTTGGTCATGTAGCAGATGGCACCGGGCGGAGCCTCGATGGGAGCCGTAGGTGAGTGGTGGGGGGTGAAGGGGAGGATGCTGCATGCAGAGAGTGCCCGAGGGAGAGACAGGACCCGAGGATGGAGGCAGAGGAAAGGCAGAGCTTCCTGCCTGCCTTTGGAAGGAAGCCGGCTGCAATCAGGTACTCAGGGCCGTAACAAGGCAGCTGAGATGATAACGAACGGAAAATCTGCCTGTGGTCAGCATTCATCAGCCCCATCCCTGCAGCAGGAAGCAGCCCTACTGACCGCCAGTCACTAATTGGAGGGTCAGTGCAGAAGCTAAACTAAAGCAGTGATTGGAAGGGGCCAACACATTGGACGGTCATTCAAGGTCTCTCTTCTTGCCCTGGGCATCATTCTGGGCTCACCAGGCTCATTTAACCTCATTATTGAGCCATCAAAGGCAGCGTGCCCTCCAAAAAATGCCAGGGCTTAAGGGAGAGAAATTGTCTAGGAAAAACTTAGATTTCGTTTAGTCATCAGAGGGACATCCTAAAAGAGAGGCTTATTTTAGCAATTTGGAGAAAATGGAGGAGGACCTGTAGAAGGGATGGCTGGAGAAATGAGATCTAGACCTGGGACTAGACGAGAATTAGAGGCACAGACTCTGGTCACTTGTGTGTACTCTGTCTGAATGTCTATCTGTCTTTCTCTCCCTTTTTCTTCTCTTCTACGTGTCTCCCCTTCCCTTTCTGTCCTTCTATCTCTGTCTCTGTCACTCCCTTCTTTCCTCTCTTCTGTCTCTCTTCCTTTCAGTCTTTCTATCTCTGTCCCTGGCTGTTTGTCTTTCCCTTCTTTCCTCTCTTCCATCTCTTTCTTTCTGTCAGTATTTTTGTCTCTGTTGGTTTGTCTTCTACTTCTGCCTGTTTTTCTATCTCTGTCTAAATGTCTGTCTGTCTGTCTGTCTCTCCCTCCCTTCTGTCTGTCTCTCCTTTCCTTTCTGTCATTCTGTCTCTCCCTTCTTCCCTCTCTCCGGTCTGTCTGTTTTCATCTCTGTTATTCTGTCTGTCTCTCCCTTTCTCCACTCTTCTGTCTGTCTCTCTTATCTGTCTCTCCTTTTCTTTCTGTTGGTCTCTCTCTCCATCCCTCCCTCCCTCTCTCCCTCCCCCTCTCTCTCTCCCCTCCCTCCCCCTCTCTCTCTCCCCTCCCTCCCTCCCTCTCTCCCTCCCTCTCTCTGTCTCTCTCTCCCTCCCTCCCTTCCTCCCTTCCTCTCTCCCTCTCCCTCCCTCTCTCCCTCTCCCTCCCTCCCTCCTTCCCTCTCTCTCTCTCCCTCCCTCCCTCCCTCCCTCCCTCTCTCTCTCTCTCTCTCTCTCTCTCTCTCTCTCTCTCTCTCTCTGTCTCTCTCTCTCTGTCTCTCTTCTCTCTGTCTGTCTGAATCTCTTCCTCTCCCTCTCTGTCTGTCTCTGTCCCTCTTTGTCTCTCTCTCTTCTGCCTGTCTGTCTGTCTGTCTTTGTCTCTCTGTCTCTGTCTCTGTCTCTCTCTCCCTCTCCCTCTCTGTCTCTGTCTCTCTCCCTCTTTGTCTCTGTCTCTTCTCTCTGTCTGTCTCTCCCTCTCCCTCTCTGTCCCTCTCTCTGTCTGTCTCTCTCCCTTTTTGTCTCTCTCTTCTCTGTCTGTCTGTCTCTCTGTGTGTCTTTTCCTTCCCTTCCTTTTGCTTCTCCCATCCCTTTTGCTCTCTCTTAATCTCTCTTTGTGTCTCTGTCTCTTTTTCTTTCTCCCTTTCTCCTCTTCTCACACTGTCAGGTTGGGTCCCCAGGGGTATCCCTGAAGGGTGGGGCAGTTTTCTAAGGGTGTCTCTAGTTCTCGAGCCCCTCAGTGGGGTGATTTCCTCTTCAATGATCCATTGGTATAAATTAGCAGGCCATACTTCATCGGCCTTCAGAAATAGGGATCGATTAGGATGTCAGAACAGTTGGCACAGATATTCCCTGCAGATCCAGGACACCAGAGGCCAGGGGCACATTGGCTCAGACGTAGAGAGCCCCCAGGTGGGGTTGTCAGGGTGGCCTGAGGCCTTTCCTGCCCTTCAAGGGCTCCTCCTGAGGTTCCCCTCACAGACACTCACAGTCCTTCTCCATTGCTGTTGAGTCCAGAAAACGCCTCCATCATCCCCTGCGCTGCTGGGGCCACTGCTCGAGAACTTCAGGGAATCCCAAACTCTTCTGGCACGTCCAAGTTCCTGGGGCCCTCCCTGGCCTAGGCAGGGGCTGGGCAGGGGAAGAAGACAGCCTTGCTCCTCCACTCTCCTCCGAGCTGGAGATGCTCCCTCCGCCAGGATGACGCCCCTTCACGGGACTCCCTGATCCCGACGTGCCGGGCTCTGCGATCTCTGGGCACTCCCTGCATAGTGAGTTCAAGGTCTCATAGGCAGTGTCAGAGGCAGGATTTGGATTTTGAGCCTAGTCATTGCTCTTTTTCCTGCAGGCTTGTGGTTAGAGCCTGTATTCTGCCTTCAGCACATCGACTCTGTGCCCGTGAGTCAGTCGTGGGTCCTTTCTGAGTCTCTGTTAACTCAGTAAAATGGGGAACAGTATAGCCTTAAGGCCACTTCCCTGGGCTTGGGGGAGAACCAGAGTTCATGTATGCAAACTGCCTAGTAAACCTTTTTAAAGAGTTATTATCTCCACATATCAAGAGACCCCAGTTCACATCTAGGCCCTGTCACTCAATAGCTGTCCTTCCAAGACTCAGTTTCCTCTTCTGTAAAAGAAGTATCATAAAATATGTGCTCTTTTCCTCATGTGATTATTGGGGAAAGCAATGCATCAAATAAATGAGAGCTATTACTAGGAAAAAGTAAGGGAACTCAAATCTTGTTTTGACTACCTTTATGCCTAGAGAACACTGGATTTGAACTCTGAGGACCTGAATTCCAATCCTGTCCAGATTGACTTTTTGTTTCCTCATGTCCAAAAGATGCTTGACTCAGACTACTGAGCCCCCTTCCCATTTGACATCTTTGATCTCTTTGGTCCTTGGTTTCTTCTTCTGGAAAATGAAGGGATGGGGCTGGGTGACCCCTAAGATCTTTTCTGTTTCTGACACCTGTTAGTCCTACATTTGGATCTGGGCTTTGTCCCTACTGTGTCCCTGGCCCTCAGCATCCCCAGCTCTGGACTGGCTGTCCCCTTCCATTCCCCTGGGCCGTTAGCTTTCTCTGCCTCTAAGGGCAGGGGTTATTCTCTTACCAGCTTTTTTCAGGAAATGCTCGTGGGCATTAATTGACCTCTGAGGGCATCTTTATTTTGGAATATCTGGGAGCTCTTGGTGATATGCATGGGGATCAGATGGATTGGATTGGAAAGCCCCCGGGTTCAGGGAGGTGTACTATGGGAATATCGGTCCATGAGCAGACCATGCTGCTAACTCAGGGTCAGCCCAGGTGCCCTCCCCTTTGGAGGAAACCTCTCCATCTCCCACTGGTGTTTTCAAAGCCTGCCCTCTGGTCGGAGAAACATGAGTTGCATTCTTGGCCATCCATCTAGGCTCCCATCCATGCCAGGGCTCTGGATGGCAAGTTAGGCTCTTGAAGCCAGGCTGCCATCTTTCTGCTATTCAGAAAGGAGTAAGGAATCCCTCTTAGCCCCAAATACTGCTAGTATCATCAAGTGGCTAGTTCTCCCTGGTTCTGCCACAGAAGGCCCAGATGATTTTGGGCCTCAGTTTCCTTGTCTGACACAGCTATCAGCCTCTCAGGAGCTTTCTTGGTCCCCCCACTGCTGGCTTTACTCTTGAGATTGTTCCCTTTCCCATTTATAATGTATGTAGTAATTTCTGTGTTGGCTCCTCCATTAGAATGTGGGTTCTTTGAGGGCAGGGATCTGGGTTTTTGCGTTTTCCTTGTATTCCCAGTTCTTGACTCCTTTGTTCTGACACAATCTGACACAAAAGAGGGGTTTATTAAGTGTATGTTGACTAAGAACCATCATTTATCTGCTAGGCGCCAAGTTCTATAGGAGGTGCCAGACCCTATTCTCCTGGAGCTTTGGGGGAGAAGGACATGAGATGTGGGGGAACACTGGGAATGGCTTCCTTTAGAAGGTGGTGCTTGAGTCAACTCTTGAAGCAAAGCAGGGGTTCCAAGCAAAGAGTTTGGGGGATTTGGGGGAGAACATTCCTAGTATATCAAGGCCTTGGACAGTATAAGGTCAGGGAGGTGGCTGGAGATGGAGCATCCATCCCATGTGTGGGGCATGACTATAGAGAGCAAGAAAGGAGGAAGGTGCTGTAAGGCTGCAAAGGCAGGAGGCGCCATTTGGGAAAGGCTTTACAAGCCAAATGGGAATTTGTTTTCGATCCTGAATGTATTGGGAAGCCATTGGAGTTTGTTGGGCTTCAGTGTGTGCAGTGGATTGGAGTGGGGGGGAATTTGGAGGCAGGAAAACAAGGGAGGAGGCTGTTGCAGTGTTTCAGGGGAAGATGATAAGTATTGAACTAACATGGTGGCTACATGAGTGGAGAGAACAATACAGGTCTGAGAGATGCATGGAGACAGGCCAAGAATCTGAAGGAAGGGGAAAACTTGCTCCCTAGAACATGGTATGGGTTGTTCATTGAGACTGAAAAAATCATCCTGCAACCAGCCTGGTGATGTTCTTTGCCAGATGTGGCAAAGCTGGTCATTGGATAAGAAACATTGTTCATCAGTGGACTTGGACTCAAAACCTTTTGAGCTGGGTAGAACTAGACAGAACACTTGGGTTCAGCCTTCAAGAACCCATGCTCACCATGATGCCAAGGAGGGACCCTGGAAGAGGAATTTAGCAAAGAGGGGATCCATGGTTCCATGGACTTGAACAAACACTTGTTTTCACCCAGAACCTTATGGAGTAAAAAATACTTGATTCCTAATACTGTTGCTGCCCATTAAGCATTGAATGACTCATGGAGATGGTGCTCACTGTTCTGACTCAACGTGACAGCTAGCTTCCTCTTTGAAGTCAAAGATGAGGAGGAATGAAATTAATAAGCCCACATATTGCCAAGATGGTAGTGGATAACCTAATTTTAATGGAACAGATCATTTCACAGTGTCCCTTTTGTGGGGAATGGAAATCTGTTTTGATTCCAAGAGAACTGGATTCATTCTTTTCTTCTTTTTTTTTTCCATTTGTAGACTCAGGGATACGCACTTTGGTCTCCTGGTTCTTCTCATGTCAGCCTTCGAGATGAGACATGATATAAACCAGTGGACTCACTTCTTCCTTAAATAAATGTGTTGGGGTTGGTTTTAGTTGTTGTTGCTGGGTTTTGGGTTGTTTTTTTTTTTTTTTGGTATAATAGTTCTAGGATTGGCAAGTGGCCTTTTGGTCTCTTGATGGGAACCCAACCTGGTTGGATGAAATGTTGCTGTTTCTGTAGACTGATGGAGTCGAACCTTTTTGTTTATTCAAACATTATGCAAGTCCCTCTGCCTTGACAAGGCAGTGATCCGGGAGGGGAACTCCTTCTAGCTGAGGGGCTTCTCTTCTGATGTCATCTCTTTTTATCATTTTAATATTGTCCGTAGGATTTTCTTGGCAGAAATATTGGAATGGTTTGCCATTTCTTTCTCTAGTGGGACCACCTTTTGTCAGAACTCTACACAATGACTTGTCCATCTTGGGTAACCCTGAATGGCATAGCTCATAATTTCAGTGAGCTACAACTACCTCTGTCTCATCGACTACCCTAAAGCCTTCGACTGTGTGGATCATAACATAATGTGACAAGTTCTCAAAGAGATGAGAGTACTAGATCATCTTACTTGGCTCCTAGGAATCTGTACATGGGCCAAGAAGCAACAGTTAGAATCAAACAGGGAACAACTGATTGGTTTGAGAATGGGAAAGGAGGATGACAGAGGTTGTATATTGTCACCTTATTTATTTACCCCATAGGCAGAGGACATCACACAAAATGGCCAGATAGACGAATCAAAAGCCAGAATTAGGGTTTTGGGGAGAAATATCAACAATTTCAGATATGCAGATGATAAATAAGAAGCTTCTTGATCATGGCGGAAAAGGAGAGTGTAAAAGCTGGCTTGAAGCTTAAAATTAAAAAAAAATTAAGATCGTGGCAACTGGTCTCATCAGTTCCTGACAAATCAAGAGAGAAGAGATAGAAGTAGTGTCAGATTTTATATTCATGGGCTGAAAGATCACCGAGGAAGGCAACTGCAGTCATGAAGTTAAAAGACACTTGCTTCTTGGAAGGAAAACTATGGCAAATCTGGACAAGATTCTGAAAAGCAGAGACAGCGCCTTCCCAGCAAAGGTCTGTAGAGTCAAAGTTATGGTTGTTCCAGTCGTAATGTATGGCTATGAGAGTTGGATTATCAGGAAAGCTGAGGAAAACAGAACTGGTTCTTGAATTGTGGTGCAAGAAAAGACTTTTGAGAGTCCCTTGGACAGCAAGGAGATTAAATCAGTTAATTCATCAATTAATTCAGACCATTCACTGGAAGGTCTCACTGGAAAAAAGGACTTGTCAGAAAAGACCCTGATGTTGGGAAAGATTGAAGGCAAAAGGAGAAAGAGACAGCAGAGGATGGGATGTGGATAGGGCCATGGAAACCATAAACATGAGTTGGACAAACTTTGAGAGATCATTGAGGATAAAAGGGCCTGATATACTGTGGTCCTGTAGGAATTAAATTTTAATAATTTTACTAAAATATATGAAAATTATAAATAATATGGTGGTTACCAATTTAAAATATTATAGCTCAAAGTCAAAATGACTTTTAACAGCTTTTATTTACAAAAGAGGTAGAAAGAGTGAAAGTAGAGACATACAAAAAGGAATAGAGAAGTTGTCTAGCCTATCACACTAAATATTGCTCCAGTGCTCAACTCAGTCAGGCACAACTTGTTAACCCTCTCAACTGAAGTTAAACTCTCTGGAAGTCAGGAAAGGAAAGCCAGCTGTTTACTCACCCAAGTTCCCTCCAAGAGGCAGGTCAGGAGGACGTGATCTGAAGATGACTCCTGAAGACAAGTCTCTTCTTGAAGCCAACTTTCTTCTTGAAGCCAACTTCCCAGCCCTAGAAATTTAGGGTCTTTTACAGTGGCTTCTTGTCCCTTTCCCTATTCACAGGGGCCAATCACAGCTTCCAAATTGTCCAGCACTGCTCTGGGGGGTGGGGGGGGCAGTGTCTGTGAGATCCACTTCTCATCTCTGAAGGTGTTAATTCTTATATAGGCCTCTGAAGTTGTAAACCTTTTTTATCATGTGATTCACATGGTTCTGACTGATTGGGTTAAAAGGGTTGAGCTCTCTTTATGGAATGGTTAGCTAGGGACTAAGTAGGGGTACTAAAAGGAAGAGTTGACTAAGTGTTAACTCAGCATAGACAAAGAGAATAAAGAATTCCCTTTTGCAGTCCCTGGGATCATGATGAGTCAGATATAACTGAATGACTGAACACGAACACAATTTATTTAATCATATTTTGAGTATCTAGTCTATGGCACTGGGCACAAATTGGTAGTAGATGGATAGCATAGGTCACTAACTCTGGAAGCAGTCCTTTCACTGTTGGACATCAACCACTCCAGCAAGCAGTCTCCTCATGAATATCAGCATAACACAAATTATTCTGGATAGAAATAGTCAGACTCTTCCCTAAAGCAAAGATGTTCGCTTTCCTGCCACACAAAATTGGAGGAGAAAATGGCCAGCCACTCTAGTATCTTTGTCAAGAAAACCTCAAACAAGGTCACAGAGAGTTGACTGAAAATAAAACCACACAAAAGCAGAGAATTCTGGGATTTTAGAGTGGGAAGGGATTTTAAAAGGTCACCTGGACAAGCCAAGGAAACTGAGACCCAAGAGTGATGTGAGTTGCCTAATATCACTCAAATAGTATCTCAGAATCATAGAATTGAAGGAGGGACCAAAGGGGCCAACTAGTTCAACCTATGCCTGAAACAAATGATCTTCCATGACCTTGTAGACAATGGAGACCTGCCCAACATACATCATTGGTGATTGACACAGCAAGGATTTGAATCCAGGTCCTCTTGACACCAAAGCCAACTCTCTACTCTACCATGAGAGACTAGAGAAATCAGGGAAGACTTTGTGGAAGAAGTGGGGAAAAGGTAGCTTTTAGAGAGGAAGAAAGGAGAGAGAATGGTTAGGGAGTGGGAACCAGAGATAGAATATGCCCCCACTTGCTTCTTGCTCTATAGGACATCATTTGTTTTCTGAGCTCTGTAAAATGTTGATTTTAAGGGAAGCATATGGTGAATTTTCAAGTTTGTTAAATAAAAATTGGAATTTGGGGAAATTAGAATTATTTTTAAATGCAATCTGCTACCTTTGAAAATGATTTTGTATATGTTATTTAGCCTTATAATAAGATGTCTGCTATATCATTTAAGAAAATTCTTTCCAAGGAGAAAAAACAATTTTTAGTGTCAGGCCTTGAATAAATTTCTAGAAGTCTTGCTAGCAAGCTTACCTTATTGCTTCATTGCATTTGGGTGTGTTTTGAGTTTTCGGTCAGGTCTTGTAATTTCATTGGCATAGGGACCTCCTGGTATGGAAAATGCCTCTTCCTCTGCAGTTATTTCATTATAATTTAGAATCTTAGCATAAGGGTTCTTTTAACATTTCTTTTAAACTTTTATCTTCTATCTTAGAATTCATAAGGGCTAGGCAATGGGAGTTAAGTGACTTGCCCAGGATCATCCACCTGGGTCTGAGGCTAGATTGGTACTCAGGACCTCCTGACCCCAAGACTGGCTCTATTCACTGAGCCACCCAACTCCCCCACTCTCAGATATGACCATTTAGCCATAAAGGTTCCTTGAGCTGAGCCTCTATAGAATGGCAGCAAGGAGTCCAGGGCAGGAATAGGGGCTGGGAGTGGGTCACTCAGTAGGTCAGTTAACATTTCTTGAGTACCTTCAGGTTGCCAGGCTTGGTGCTGGGTTCTGGGGTGTCAAGAAGGCAACCACCAACCCCTGCCCTCCTGGAGCTCCCATTCTTAGAGGAAGGACAGTGAGCAAAGCACCAGGCACACACAGGGCTCCTGGAGACCATGGCAAGGAGGGCACTCACATTGACAAATGGGGAGTGGGGATGAGGTGTGCAAGGGCCAGGAGGCCAAGAGCCCTGCTTAGCTGGGGGGCTGGGGGGAGTCACTGAACTTGTCTCTAATTTAGTTTTGCCATCTGCAAAATGGGAAAAATCATAGAGGCAGCAGCCCCCTCTCAAGGCTGGAGTGAGAACTCAATGAGATGAAGGTCAAACTCCTGCCAGCCTAGTGCCAGCATCAGCAATGGACATGCTGGCGAGAGAAACGCTCTGGGATTGGGGGGGGGATTGGGGGGGAAGGAGGGAGAATGCTGGGCTTGGGCACAGGGAGCCCGCCTCCCTAGCTGGGACTTGGCATTGTTCATCTCTCAGACTCGGTTTTTTCATCTGTAGAATGGGCATAAAAACACCTTTCCTTTCTACACCATGAGGCTCAGATAAGATCCTGTTCAGTTAGCATTTGGAGACACTGAAGTGCCTTGTAAATGGGAGCCATTCTCACATCTTCCATGATAGTTTGGTGGATCCTGTACCATAGAGAGGCTGGACTAGGTCTCCAGGAATGAAGACAGCTAGATTAGGGGGATGTGGGGGTGGGTTGGAGCCCTGCCCCTCCCTTCCTTTTACTGCTTGTTTGATTCTTGGTGAGTCTGGCTCTCAGAGCCTGTTTCCTCAACTGTCAAACAAAGGCTGAAGTTCAGATCTATGATGCTGTAACCTCTCTGTCTCTCTTTTTCTATCTCTGTCTGTCTCTCTTTCTGTCTCTCTGTGTTTCTGTCTTTATCTCTGTCTCTTTGTCACTGTCTCTATCTCTGTCTCTCTGTCTCTGTCTCTGTTTCTATGTCTTTGTCTCTCTCTGTCTCTGTTTCTCTCTGTCTCTTTCTCTATATCTCTGTCTCTATGTCTTTGTCTCTATCTCTGTCTCTTTCTCTGTCTCTGTTTCTCTCTGTTTCTGTCTCTCTGTCTCTGTCTCCCTCTGTCTCTCTGTCCATCTGTTTCTCTCTGCCTCTATCTTTCTGTCTCTGTCTCTCTCCGTCTCCCTCCCTTTCTGTCTCTTTCTGTCTATGTCTTTGTCTTTCTCTTTCTATGTCTCTGTCTCTCTGTCTTTGTCTCTGTCTTTCTCTGTCTCTATCTTTCTGTTTCTGTCTGTCTCTGCCCCTCTCTCTGTCTCTGTCTCTATGTCTCTGTCTCTCTGTTTCTCTCTCTATGTCTCTGTCTGTTTCTCTCTTTCTATCTCTGTCTTTCTGTCTGTCTGTCTTGCTGTCTCTCTGTTTCCCTCTCTTTCTCTCTCTCTCTGTCTATCTGTCTGTCTATTTCTCTCTCTCTCTCTCTGTCTCTGTCTGTCTCCGGCTGTCTCTGTCTCTGTCTCTGTCTGTCTCTGTCTCTGTCTGTCTCTGTCTGTCTCTGTCTGTCTCTGTCTGTCTCTCTATCTCTGTCTCTGTCTCTGTCTCTGTCTCTGTCTCTGTCTCTGTCTCTGTCTCTCTCTCTCTCTCTCTCTCTCTCTCTCTCTCTCTCTCTCTCTCTCTCTCTCTCTCTCTCTCCTTCTCCCTGCCCATCCTTCTCTTCCTTCTAGAGGGATCCAGGCTGCCCAGGTGCCTCTCAGACTGTGTGTGTGAGTGTGTGACTGGCCTGCATCTTCCCTGCATCCTCTCCCTGCAGGGTGGGTGACACCATCCAGAGGGTGACTCATGCCAACGTGCTCTGGGACTCTCTCAGGGCTTTTATGTCCTGTGCCCGATGGTGCGATAGATAGATGGGGTGCCCCTGGGAGAAGAGGAAGATGGAATGGGGCACTGGCAGGCAGTGGCACCCCGGGGCATCATGCCAGCCCGGCGGGAGGGACAAAGGTCTGCCACTCTGCGGCACCTCTGGTGAGAGGCGTTGGCTTCCCTGAGCGAATGCGTTCCAGCAGCGTAAGCCGGAAGGGACAGTGAGGGGCGTCGTGCCTGTCAGCCCGTGTGGTACCCGGGAGAAGGGAGTTTGTGAATGGCAGACGGGGAGGGGCCTGAGAGCATCAGCTCCTGATGTCAGCCCCATGAATGGAACCCTGGCGGAGCGTACCAGCCAGGACCTGCCATTGGTCCCGGGAGCCCAGAGCCCCTCGCTGACGGCATCCCCGGCCCACGTGTGGGGGCTCATTTGTGTACGCCAGATCTTGGCCCTGCAGGAGCCCATGTGCACCGCTGCCGCTCTGAGCCCTGCACGGCCCGCCCATCCCCCTCTCCCTGCGGAAACCGGGGCGGCGGGAGGGGGCTTCCCGGCTCCCCCTGCCCGGCCCCATGTTCTGCTACTGCTGGCAGAGTTCGCTGCTGAAGATCCAGGCCCTGGAAGCTCATCTGTGCCCTGCCTTGTTCCCAAACCAGGAAGAAGCCGCCCCGCTGCCCGGACTCAAGGACCCGGCTCTGTCGGCGATCCGGAGCCTGCCAGGGGATGAAGCCCGCGCGGGAGGTAAGCGGGTCTGAGGTGCGCGCCCCCGGCAACGGGTCTGAGGTGCGCGCCCCCGGCAGCGGGTCTGTCTGACGGCTGCGGAGCCCTGTGGGTGCAGAGCCCCGGCCAGGGAGCTGAGAGAGGCAGGGCTGAGGGGCGAGAGCTGTTGCGGAGGGCCGTCCTGGGAGTCTGGGACTGGCTGCCCTGGAGAAATCAGGCGTCCCAGGAGCAGATCTCACTGTTACTGGCCTCTTGAGAGGGCTCAGCTTCCCGTCCTCGGGGCCTGGGTGGTCCTGGGTAGCTTTAAAGCTCCAGGGGATGGACGGGGAGCAGGGAGGGGGAAGGGTCTCTTCATTCCTACCTTCTCTTGGCCGGAGGAGGAGAGGAGGGACCGGGCCCTGGTCCTTCATTTCCTCCTCCTCACGGGCACCCCGCAGCCCTGCACTGAAGCTGGGTGCTGCCGGTTTGGGGGATCGACCCCTCAGGCTGCGGGTGGTGGGGCTGCCACTCCCAGGAGGCCACTTCGTGCTCCTGCCAAGAAGTAGGTCACTATTGGGGAGCCTGACAGGGCTGTGCTGGGGGAAGGAGAAGCCGACTGTCTCCGGCACAGGAACAGGCTGGACTCCTTCAAACCCTGGTATGGGATGATGAGTCTGATATCCTGATGGCCGAGAAGATAAGCAGTGTGCCCTGAGGGCTTTCTTCATCACCCACCCCCATCTCTGTTTTTCTCTTCTGTCTCTGTTTCTCTATCTATCTCTCCTCTCTGTCTTCCTCTGCCTCTCTTTCCTCTGTTTCTTTATGTCTCTGTTTCTCTCTATCTCTCTCTCTGCTTCTTTTTCTGGCTCTGGCTCTGTTTCTCTGTCTCTTTTTCAAACTGTCTCTTTGTTTTCTCTCTTTGTCTCTATCTCCTTTTCTCTCTTTTTGTTTCTTTCTCTGCCATCTCTCTGTTTCTCTGTCTCTGTCTCTTTCTATCTATCATTGTTTCTCTGTCTCTCTGACCATCTTCCTATCTTCCTATTTCTTTCTGCCTGTCTGCTTTTCTCTCTGTCTCTCTGCTTCTCTTTCTGCCTCTGTCTTTCTGTTTCTACCTCTCTCTCTCTGGTTTTCTTTCTGTCCCTCTTTCTTTTGTCTCTTTCTCTGTCACTCTGTTTCTATCTCAGTTCTTTCCATCTATCTTCCTGTTTCTCCTGTCTCTGTCTGTGTCTCTGGTTCTTTCTGTCCCTGTCTCTCCCCATCTCTCTCTGTTTCTGCCTGCCTCTGCTTCTCTTTCTGTTTCTGTTTCTGTCTCTTTATCTCTCTGCCTCTGTTTCTATCTCTGTCTCTCTCTGTTTTTCTTTGTTTCTCTTTCGGTCTCTGTTTCTTTTGTCTCTTTCTCTATCTCTCTCTGTGTCTCAGTTTTTTTTTTCCTATCTTCCAGTTTCTCTCTGTGTCTCTGCTTCTTTCTGCCTCTGTCTCTCTCCATCTCTCTGCTTCTGCCTCTGTCTCTGCTTCTCTTTCTGTTTCTGTTTCTCTCTGTCTCTGTTTCTATCCGTCTCTCTTTTTAACCTCCTAGGAATAACAAGAGAAACCTAAAATCTCTTTGAGTGACTAGCAAAGGTTCATTTTGAAGCTGTGATTTTATCCCTTATGATTCTCAGTTGTCCTGTCTAATGAAAGCAAGCATGAGCATTTATAGTCCAGCTTCCTTGGCTTCCTTAAGATTTGAACCCAAGTCCTGCCTCCCCCAAGAAGCTTTTCCTGGCCCCCTCAGAGCTGACACCTTCCATCTCTTGGGCAGCCCCATTTGATCTCCATCTGTTGGTTTGCCCATTGCTGTTTGCATATCATCTCCCCTTTCCTTGTGTCTGGCTGAATAAATGCTTATTGTCAACAGTTGGTTTTCCACTATCCTTCCACAGATCAGTTGGCCTCATGAACTAATATGGCCAAAGCAGGCTGAGGAGGCCCTTCAGAACTTTGTGGGCACTGGCCCTGGCCTGGAGCTGGGCTTATGTTCCATCCGATGAGGGGTGTGAGAGGAAACTGACCCTCCTCTCCATAACCCCTGCTTGCACACCCAAGGTAGTAGGCCAATGCCTCTCAGATGGTCATGGAGGATGCATTGCACAAAGCATTCCATTCACATTTGTGCATCATTTTCAAGTTAAATACTAGCTATTTATGGGTCTTCCTCAGAATATTTGCATATGAGAATCAATGTGGTATAGTGGCTAGCCTTGGAGTCAAAAAGGTCTGGATTCTAGTCCTCCCTCTCACCCCCACTAATTATGTGGGGCCCTCACCTTAGTTCTCAGACTGCTGAATGTGGGGCACGTACTGGATAGGACTGTCCTAGATAATGTATGCTCTCTAACTATGGACTGCAATAGTCATGGCAAAGGGGATTCCAAGTGTGGAAATTCCCTCCAGTAAGAATAATTGGAAGCTTCTCCACTACTTAAAGTCTTAAGCTGATCACCCAACCAGAGTGAGGTGGCAAGGCTTGACCCTTGGTCTTCTTGTGTCCAAGGTCTGATCTCTGTTCAGTGGAAATTAGATACATAGACAGTAGACTCATAAATAGCTAAATATACATATTATATATTACATATACATATAGTGTGTGTGTGTGTGTGTGTGAGAGAGAGAGAGAGAGAGAGAGAGAGAGAGAGAGAGAGAGAGAGAGAGAGAGAGAGAGAGAGAGAGAGAGAATTTTTTGTTCCTAGCTAGGAATCAAGAGACTTGGATTCAAGTTCAAGCTTTCTTTATGGCCTTGGACAAGTAAGCTTTTGGGGGCTGTAAAATACAGGTTTTATTTTCATTTCTAGGATCCCTCTGCCCACTGAATGCTGGGATTCTAACATATATTCTAGATGGATTACACCCCATTACTTTACTCTGGGTATTATCATGCCATCTCTTCCTTAAGCCCCTTCTCTGAGACTTGGTCAGGGCACAGGACTGGGTGCCATGATAGAAAGGCTAGGGGTGGTTCGGGCCACTCTGTCCAAGGATCAGCCCTGCTAACTTAGGACAATTCCATGCTCGGGTCCAAGCTTCAGACTTCTGACCCCGGAGACCCTTGGCCCACTTCTGGCAGACCATTCCCTCTGTTTGAGTTTTGTATGGACAGACAAAGAGGCTGGCCATGGGGCATAGGGTCTCACAGCCCCAACAACTCAAAAACTGTCTGCTCCCTTGTGGAGGGGCTGTGATCAACATCCATAGAAGGAACAACCCACATTGGAAACTTCCGTTGGAGTATGCAGTATTATAAGGCTCTGGGTTCCTATTTTATATCAGGCAAATCAATATGAGGACTGAGGCTGCATTTTGTCTTAGATCAATGTGGCCCCTTTCACAGTGCTATCTACGTGGAGCAGGAACTTAGTGTTTGTTGACTGAAGAGATCAATAGATGAATGAATAAAAGAATGAATGGGTGGATGGATGGAGGGATGGATAGTGGAATGTGTGGATGGATGGATAGGGACAGCTAAGTGGCACAATGGTTAGAATGCTGGGCTTAGAACCAAGTAGACTCATCTTCCTGGGTTCAAATCTGGTCTCAGACACTTACTAGCTGTATGACCCTGAGCAAGTCACTTTACCCTGTCTGCCTCAGTGTCCTTATCTGTAAAATGAGTTGGAAAAAGAACTGACAAACTGCTCCAGTAGCTTTGTCCAGAAAACCCCAAATGGGGTCATGAAGAATTGGACGCAACAATGAACAATGGATGGGTGAATGAATGAATGGGTGGAGGGATGAATGGATGAGTGGATGGATAAATGAATGAATGTATAAAATGAAGCCTAATTCATCATGCATGCTTTGTATGGAAGTAGTCATTCCTCCCTTTTCCTCTTTAAATCTTGTTTGTCCTATAAAAACCTGACTCCAAAATGACCTCCTCTCAGAAATCTTCCCTGATTCACTCAGTAAACATCTTTTTTTTTTAGTTTTCTCACCAAACACTTTGCATCTTTCTTATAGACTTCTCTATTATTGTATATTCTATTTATCCCTGTTTATACTATATCTACTACTTAGACTGTAAGCACTGCAAGGCCAGGGTGTGTTATGTTGTTGTGGATAGCATAGTGGCCTCTGATCAAGGAGCACTAAGATTCAAATCCTGCCTCTGCCTTCCTAGCTGGGTGATGCTGGATAGGCTCCTTAACTTCTCTGAGCCTCAGTTTCCTCTTCTGAAAATGGACAGGGTAGCTAGGTGGCAAGGTGGATTGCTCCTGGAATCAGAAAGAGGAGTCTCCTAGTGTTTTGCACACAGTAGACACTTCATAATTGCTTGCTAATTGTTTAGTTTTATTTATAAACTTTTTTGTATTTAATTTTATTTATTTTTTCCCAATAACATGTAAAAACAAAATTTTTTTCTAAAGAATATTGTGTGGAATTCTCTCCCTCTCTCTTTCCCTCCCTCCCTCTCTCCTTCCCTCCCTCCCTCAGCCCCTTTGAGAGGTTATCCATCTTGTCTAGATTTTCCATGTAAATGGCTGCTAATTGAATTGTGTCTGTAACTTTCCCAGACTCCCTTTTGGAGGCCTGAAGTAAATATGGGGTGTTTGTGTTTTTCACATCAGGCTGGCATAGAGAGGAAAGAAGTTATTTCTTCAGTTAGAATCACTTTTAAGATGGACATCCACCCTCTGTCAGCTCCTGGGCCTTGCTTGCAAGAGGCATTTGATCGTTTGTTGGTTTGATTGGCCAGCATTTGCCATGCTCAGTTTAGACCTGCCGCCATTTTGGGCTAACTAGCTGGAACAACTCTAATTTTGGAGTCAGAGATTGGTCCTTGTGGCTACTTATGGGCCTGGGCCTTACTCTTCTTATCTGTAAAAGAGGCCCATTCCTGCTCGAAACCAATGCTCCCTTTGTCTGGGATACTGTAGGAGTGTCTTCCCTTCCAGCCTTTAGTCCTGCTAAGACCAGGAAATTAGGCCCTCCTTGGTCCAGATTGTTTGGTTTGGCTGGGGAAATCCCCATGTGAGCTGTGGCCTGGAGTACCCAGTGACTACTTCAGGCTGACTTAAATTCGGCTGTCCTTGTTCTACAATGCCTGTAGAGGCTCCCTATAGACTTGTATTTTGTACAGAACTAATCAGCACTTGTCGGCTTGAGGCCCTTGAGAATTCCAAATGGAGGCATCAGTGAGGAACACTATTTCCTAGGTCTTGAAATCAAAATACTGGACCCCAAACTTAAGTTAAGCTGTAGTCGTAAGAATTCGTATTTATTATAGCTTTAATTATTTTTTATATTTAAATTTTTTAAATTTAAATTTAAAAATATTATATAATTTAATTAAATAAACTTAAAGTAATTAAACTTTAAGGTTTGCAAAATATATACATTTGTAGCCTCTGTAAGGTAGAGACCAAAGGGCATTCTCATCCTCTTTTAAAGAAGGAAACTGAGGCTCAAAGTATTGACAAAAAAAAATTGGTCGGGCTTTGGTCTCATGGCTATTAAGTGTGTGAGATGGGATTTGAACACAGACTGCTTCAGACTCTATGTCCCATACATTTCCACTGTATCAGTCATTGCCATATGGCTGTTAATACAGGGGGGATGATGGGGGATTCAAGAGGCAGCTCATTGCCCAGTGGGGAAAAGACTGAACTTTTTTTCCTTTTTTTTTTACCAAACTCTTATTTTCTGCCTTAATAACAACTCTAAGACAGAAGGACAAGGGTTAGGTTATGTGACTTGCCCAGAGTCACCCAGCTAGGAAGTATCTGAGGGCAGATTTGAACCCAGGCCTGGTGTTCGGTCCCTTATGCCACCTATTTACCCTGAACTGAACTTCTTTTTCACCGTTAAATCCAAGGGGAACAAAATCTAGATAGTAACTAGTAGCAAAAATAAAGAATTCTTATTGAGAGACACCAGAGAGCAGTCCCAGGCTTGCAGGCTATAAACAGAGTCTTGAAAAATGTATAAACAAAGTAATTGAGACAAGGTTTTCTCTAAGTGGATGGATGGTCATTTAAGGTTGGAATGAATGGCTTTGGGATGCATTGATGAGTACGTATTATGTTATCATTGAATGGAAAATGAAGCAGAAATTGCTCGTGAAACCTGCCCTTTTTGGAGGGCAACGAGAGGCTGTTAGAAATGGCACATCGCCATTGGATGTAGTCCTTTGAGCCAGCCAGGCCAGGGCTGGGTCTCCAGCAGCAGCTCCAGAAAATGGCGGCTCCTAGGATGAGGCTATTGACCTCGGTTGCTTTGCCCAGGACACCTTTCATCTTCCTTAACAACCCAGCCACTGGGGAATTCTTTCCATTTTCAGTCCTTCCCATTTCATGATATAACACGTTCCACCACTGCGTTAAACGGCTCTTGGGATTTTATTGGTCTTTTAGCTTCTTTTTTGGGGGGAAGAGGGTGCTTTTTGAGTTTCCCATAGCTCTGGCACTTTAGGATTTGGCGATTTTGGAGCTCCATACCTCATCTGATTTTATAAAAACTGATCAGATCCTCTCCTAGCCTATGTCTCCTTAGGCTGAAGAGACTGACCTCTGGTCACTTGAACTGCCCATCTTTTATCTTTCTCCAGAGTCCTTGGACCCCTTTTGGAGGGGCGGTCACAAAAAAGGCACCATGTTCCAGCTAGGGCGGGGGGATCCACACTCATGAATGAGGCCCAGGAGATTTTTTTTCCTTCTTTTTGGACTGTAGATGCTACAAAGGGATAAAGCCCCTTCCTTAGTGTTATTGCTACTAGGGAGCTTCCCATGTTAACATCAATTGAGTTATAGCTCTCTAATGTTTTCCTCTTTTTAGTCCTATATCGGACAAAGAGAGATGCACATTGGATGACCAAGTCACAATCAAAAACATAAATCACTAGGCTTGACTATTGGGCAGTATTTTTTATTTTTCTTTTTATTGCTTGATTGATTGGAAAATTTTATTTAATTAGTTAATTTAGAATATTTTTCCATGGTTACAAGAATCATGCTCTTTCCCTCCCTTCCTCTTCCCCTCCCCCTGTAGCTGACGCACAATTCCACTGGGTTTTACTTGTGTCATCAATCAAGACCTATTTCCATATTACTTATGGAATTGGGATATATTTGCTCAAGGGTGTTCGCTTAGAGTCTACATCCCCAATCAGATCCCTATTGGGCAAAATTTGATGGACAGAAATGTAAAAGCCTACATTTGGGTTTGAGGAAGCCCCTTCAGAAGCGTCCAGCTTCCTTCCTCCCCGGAGGTCTACAAGAGGCTGAATGGCCCCTTGTGGGAGTATTGGAGGGGAGATTGATGGCGAGGTGTCTCTCGGATGCCCCTGCCCACCAGGAAGTCCATGGGATGCTCTTTTTGATCTGGAGCAGAGCCCTTGGCAGGTCCCGCCTCTGGGTCATTTTATGGGGATTTAATTTATTCTTGGCTATTTCTCTTTTAAAGATCCAACTTCTTCTTCTCCATAATTCAGGAGAATGTTAGATAAGACGAGTCCCAAAACTCATCTCTGGGGAAAATTCTTGGTAAAGAAAAGTGCTGACATGTCTTTTAGAAATTTCCATTTACCTGCATGCTCAGTTGTTGCCTTTCATTAATGAGCCAATTTCCCATCTGGGATAAAACATTTTTCCTGGTCTCAATGGAACTTCATTTGGTAGTTGGTTTGTTTTTTAAACTGTCCTTTGAGAATGGTTGCACAAACTTTTTGAAAATCTAACTAAATGATGCCACTGATCCTCCCTTGTCCACACCTTTATTTATTTGATTAGAAAAACAAAACCTTTTACCTTCCACTCAGAATCAATACTGTGTCTTGGTTCTAAGGCAGAAGAGTGATAAGAACTAGGAAAGGGAGGTGAAGTGACTTGCTCAGGATCACCCATCTAGGGTGATTGAGACCAGTTTTGAACCCAGAACCTCCCATCTCCAGGCTTGGCTCTCTATCTACAGAGCCACCTAGTTGCCCTCAAAACCCTTTTCTTGAGCCCTTACCTTCTCCCTTAGTGCCATTTCTAAGACAGAAGAATTACACAGCGAGGAAGTGTCTGAGGCCAGATTTGAACCCAAGACCTCCTCACTTCAGGTCTGGATCTCTCTCCATTGTGCTGCCTACCTTCCCCTTTTAGTTGATTTTTTTTTAACGAATCACAGAGTTGCCTTAATAAAAATGGCTCCATCTTTCCCCTTGCACAGTTTGTCCATCTGTATCTTGCTTACAGTTGTCTGCAGACTACCTCCCCTGTTGGACTGGGAGGACCTGGAGAGTGAGGATTGTTCTTTGGTGGGTTTTTTAACCCCCTCTCCACACTTAACCCAGTATTTGGTGGAGGAGACAATGGAGAAGTTCTGGATTGGGATTTCACTGGTCGAGAGCATTCCCAAGAGGGTTGCTCTCTCCACCAGGGAGGCCATCACCTACTCTCCAAATTCCAAGTCTTAGAGAGGTCAGGATCTGCTTAGGGTCATCCAGCTAGGATATGTGGGAAGCAGGACTTGAATCCATGTCCTCCTGACTCAGAGACCGGTTCACTGTCCACCAGGCACACTGTCTCACACTATATGTATAATAGTTAGGATTTGTCCAGCAGTGAGGTTTGTAAACCTACAAATCTTATGTCATTTGATCTCAACAACCTTGTAAAATGAGTGTTATTATTTTACTCATTTTACAGATAAGGAAACTGAGGCTGAGGAAGATTAAATGACCAGCCCAGATCATGCCACTTAGTAAAGATCTGAGGCAGGATGCAAACTCAGCTCCATCTGATTCTAATTCCACAGCGCCATCTTGCTGTGATGTGGCTTAGAGAGGCTTAATTTTCAGAGGTGGGATTTGAACCCAAGTCTTCAGGACACTAAGTCAGCAATTCACAGATATTTCCTAAGTGCCCATGGGCATTTTCTTTGTGTCCCAGGCTTTTATTAGCTCAGTGCCCAGCACATTAAGCCCAGATACTTACAAGTAGATAAATGTAAACTTCTACAAGGTCCAGACCTTGGCTGGGCACTGATGGCACACGTCTCTCATGCTGTGAGTGTGTGCCAGGAGAACAGCTCACAAGAAGAAGGATTTCACATACATTTTATCATAAGGCATTTGAAAAGATGAAACTAGAAATTCCACAGAGGAGACATGAAAGCAAAGGAGCCAGAGCTCTCGGCTCTGGGGGTTTTTCTCCTGAGATAGGGGCTTGGAACTCTTATCGGACGGTGTCTTCATGACCTCAAAGCAACCAGTGAAGAAAAAGAACCAAAGCGACCAGTTGATTGTTTTGTCTATGTGTAGAAGGCCAGCTGGGAGCTCTTGGCTCTGGGCGGTGAGCCCTGGTCAGTGACCTTTGTGGGATCGTCAGAAATGGGGAAGGCGCCATGGGAGCAGAAAAGGACAAGCAGCCTCATCTTCAGGGTCAGAAAGGAGGGCGCTCCAGCCAAAGCGACTGGACTCAACGTCGACTCTTGACATTTTGGAATGGGCTGTTAAAGGTCAGGCAGTTTTTAAGCCCTTAGAAAAGGAGGTGGTGGCACATATTGGAATAGTTCCTGCCGACTTCCCTTCTTGAAAGGGTTTTCAGCCTAGCATATTGGGGAAATGCTGCCCATTTAAGGAACCCATATTTCAGCAGGGCATTTGACAAGGGTCCTTCACAGCATTTTCAAGGCCAGGATGGAGGGATGTGGCTTGGGTGACTACTTTTAGGCATCTGCGAAGCTCAGTGCTTGGCCCAAAGCACAGAATGTTGGCTGATGGATTGTTGCCAGTAAAAAGGAATATCTTCAGTGGAGGTCCCCAGGGCTCTCTCCTTGGCTGTGATCTGTGGACCATTTTTATGAATAACAGATAAAGGCTTTTGACAATCAGGAAACGAGGTGAGAAAGGCGGAGTGACTTGTCTGAGGTCACAGTGATTGGAAGTGGTCAAGAAAAGTGGGTCACGTTGATTCAGATGCTCAGCTCAGGCCTGCTTCCTGGTCCAGTGCATGTCTTAAAGGCCCAGGGTTCCACCTGAGGATTACAGCACTTAGTTTCTAGTTAGATGGATGGATGGATGCCTGGATGCCCAGTTGGATGGACAGATGAATAGACATATAGATAGGCAGACAGATAGATATGGACACTAGCTAGCTAGATGTACAGATAGACAAGTGTGTAAATGTGAGAGCCAGATAGGTAGATGGATAAACAGATATGAGAGCTAGATGGATGGATAGATAGGTAGATAGATAGGTAGACAGAAAGACAGGCAAACATACAGGTGGATGGACAGACAGATGGGTGGGTATATGGACAGGTGGATGGACAGACAGATGGGTCGGTAGATGGACAGATGGATAGACAGATGGATGGATAGATAGATAGATAGATAGATAGATAGATAGATAGATAGATAGATAGATAGATAGATAGGCAGGCAGATGGACAGGTGGATGGACAGACAGATGGGTTGGTAGATGGACAGATGGATAGACAGATGGATGGATGGATGGATAGATAGATAGATAGATAGATAGATAGATAGATAGATAGATAGATAGATAGATAGAGGGATGATAGACAGGCAGACAGATATGAGAGCTGGATAGATAGATAGATAGATAGATAGATAGATAGATAGATAGATAGATAGATAGATAGATAGATAGATAGACAGACAGATAAATAGATAGAGAGATAGATAAGTAGGTGGATGGATGGATGGATGGATGGATGGATGGATGGATGGATGGATAGACAGATAGGTAGACAGATATGAGAACTAGATGGATGGATAGGTAGCTAGATGGATAGAGAGGTGGATACAGGCAGACAGATGTGAGACTTAGCTAATTGGCTGGCTGGCTGGCTGGAAGGATGGATGGATGGATGGATGGATGGATGGATGGATGGATGGGTGTATGGACAGAATGGATGTGTAGATAAAACAGTTATTAAGCAGGCATTATAAAAAGCACTGGAGATACAGATACAATAAGACAGACCTCACCCTCAAGGAACTTCCATTCTGATGGGAGAAGCCACTTCAGAAAGGGGAGCTGGACAGCCAAGGGGAAGAGGAGGGGACAAATCAATGATGCTCCTGCTGAAGAGGAGAAGTCCAGAGGGATGCCTAAATTCACCCAGGTCTTTTGTTTCATTGGTTTGGACTGAGGAGATTGACCAATTTGGTAAAGACAAGATGATCATTTCCAGCAAATATATTATTTTCCCCCATGGAACTGACAAGTCAACTGGCCTGTAGGTGCATGCAACTTTGACATTGAGTTGTGTGACTGAGGCAGATCAGTTTTTCCTTCTGTACAGAGTTAGACTGAGGGGCAGCTAGGTGGCTGAGTAGATAGGGAGCCAGGCCTGGAATCAAAAGGTCCTGGGTTCAAAAATGGCCTGACATTTCCTAGCTGTATGACTCTGGGCAAGTCACTTCACCCACATTGCCTAGCCCATAGTGCTTTTCTGCCTTGGAGCTGCTATCCAGTACTGATTCTAAGACAGAAGGTGAGGGTTTAAAAAGAGTGAGACTGGATGACCTCTAAGGTTCATCCCAGTGCCAAAGTTATTCTCCAAGGGGATCAGTGTTGTTGAAACCAGCTGAGATGTCTTGAGGCTCCATTGAGGTGGCATATGCCCAGTGCCATGGCCACCTCTAGAGCCTGAGATTGACCCAGCAGGTACCTTGATCACCCTGCTTGATGGGAATGAGTGCGAGCAGATGCCCTGAAGGGTGGGCACTCACCACTCCATGTGAGACTTGAATGTGACTGGGCAACTCCCTGTTTGAGAGAATCAGGAAATAGTGTGATTAATTCCACGGGGGAGACCGAGAAACTGGAACTATGGAGAGCCTCCTAACCGTGGAATGGGCCACCCCTGGAGGTAATGGGTCTCTTGTCACTGGAGAGCTTTAGGCAGAAACTGGGCACCATCTCGTTGGGGGTTGACTTGAACCAGTTCCATCTACTCCTGAGAGTCCGTGATGCTGTGATGTTTCCAGGCACTCTCCCACAATAGCAGAGTAACCTATGACTATTTGGCTAATTCTATACCGTTTTTCAAGAGAGTTGGGGTAGAGGGAGGAAAGATGGACTTGGTGTAACATCCAGAAAGCTGGATTTGGAGTCAGGAAGCCTTGAGTTAGAATCCTGCTTCCATCCATCTATGGAATTCAGAATCATTTGGGGGGGAACACGAACAGTGGGGAGATATTAGGAAAACTGCTACCCTAGTAGAGGCAGGTGTGAACCCAGCCCAACAGGAAAAATTCTCCAGGTGCCACTCATAGAAGGGATTGCCTAATTTCTTTACCAGGGAAGTTTCTACATAAGTAGGTCTGGTTCAAAAACAAATGTGCCATGAATGGTTCTGGGTTCAAGGACTTACACAGGTAAACCTCAAATACCCCTATCCTTAGGGAGCTTATTCTAATGTAATGAGTTGGGGGTGGAACATGATAGAACATCTGCATGGTTGAATTGGAAGGAGAGATGATATCAACTGGGGGTCATCAGGAAGGCTTCAGGGAGGAGGTGACCCTTGAGTTGGGCCTTAAAGGGAAGACAAAAATTCTTTAGGTAGAGATGAGAAAGAGACAGGTTCTAGGTGTGGGGTGTGGGTGGGAAGAGAAGAGATCATGCTTGTACAAATGTATAGAGGTGGGAGATGGCATCTTGAATTTAAAGCATCTTTGATCAAAATGATAAGAGCAGGCAGGAGAGCCAGGGCTGATGAGCATGGTGAAGGGCCGGGGTAGGTGAGATAATGCTGAGGCATCAGGGAAAAGACTGAGTTTGATGCAAGCAAGGCTATTGATAGGGAATGGATGTGAGGGGACCAGCAGGTAGACAGCTAGGGAGCACCACAGAGCACTGGGTCTACAGTCAAGAAGACTGTAGTTCAGTTAAAATTCCACTTGTGACACTTACTAGCTGGGGGTGACCCTAGGTAAGTCTCTTAACCTCTGCCTACCTCAGTTTTCTCATCTGTAAAATGGGGATTAAAATATCACCAACCTTACAGGATTGTTGTGAGGATCAAGAGATGTTTATAAAGCATTTAGAACAGTGCCTGGCACACAGTAGGTGCTACATAAATGATTATTAGCAGTGATGTTACATATTATAATAATAATAATAATTATTATTATTATTGTTAACAGCAGTGAGTGGGTGAAGGTAGTGATCTGGGTCAGCAGGAACTGGAGAGTCCTTAGCAGGAATCAACCCACTGTGTAAACAGTATAAAGATTTATATGGGGTCACAGTTTCTCAGTTGGATTATACTCAGCCACTGTCTTTTGGTGCATCTCCCTCACCCCCATCTCTAGCTAGTCCATTATCTCTTGTAACCAGTTCTTTTCACATGCCATCTACCCATCCATCCATATAGCTATCTATCTGCACATCCATCCATCCATATAGCTATCTATCTGCACATCCATCCATCCATCCATATAGCTATCTATCTGCACATCCATCCATCCATCCATATAGCTATCTATCTGCACATCCATCCATCCATCCATCCGTTCATCTATACATTCATTTGCCCATCCACCCATTCATCTATTCAACTGCCCATCTATCCATCCATCTGTCTATTCATCCATCCATCCATCCATCCATCCATAAATCTATCCATCCATCTGCCCATCCATCTATCTGCCCATCCATCCATCTGTTCATCTATCCATTCATGTGCCCATCTATCCATCCACTTAGTCATCTGCCTATCTATCCATCCATTCACCCATAAATCTATCCATCCATCCATATATCTATTCATCTGTCTATCTACCTGGCCATTGATCCATCTGTCCATCCATCCAACTATCTATCCATCCATTCATCTGCCTGTCTGTCTATTCATCTATCCATTGATTTATCTTCCTGCCCATCCATCTATCCATCCATCCACCCACCCATCCATCATTTTCTCCCTCCATCCTTTCCTCCCTCCCTCCTTCCCTCCCTCTTTCCATCCATCCATCCATCCATCCATCCTCCTTCTCTCTGCTCACCCCCATCCTTTTAGGCTCTCTGCCTTCTTCTCTGGACTTTTTCAGGAGCCTCCTAATTAGTTTTACCACCTCCCATCTCTCCCTTCCACATCTGACCAGCTCAGAACCTCCTTCCTGTAATTTAAAATATAGGCTCATCTGGTTAAGCCCGTTTGGGCTTTTCTGTCACCCCTGTCTGTCTCTCCAGGCTTATTGTTGCCTTCTAGTCCACATTCCAGCCATACTGCCCTACTTGCTTTGTTCTGAACTCCTGCCTCCATGCCTTTACGCAGGCCGTGGCCCTCACCCTCACTTTGCCTTCATTTCCTGCTCTTAGAATGGCTAATAATAGTGGACGCTCACGGAGCTCCTCCTGTGTACCAGGCACTATTACATGTCATCTCATTTGATCTTCGAAACAACCCTAGGAAGTCGGTGCTGCTGTTATCTCCATTTTACAGAAGAGGAGGTCGAGGCAGGCAGAGGCTAAGTGACTTACCCTGGGTCAGTCATTGTCTGAGGTGGGCATAACCACAAGTCTGAAAGGCATGGGAAGCCGAAGCCCAGGACAAAGGCCGCTTGGGGCCCCCGGCTGACCCTGGCTGGATCTAACTTGATGTTTGTAAATCCTGATTCCCAGCTCTTCTGGATGGCTGCGCACTCTGCATGAGAGAGCCACGTTCCGGGATGCTCACTCCCTCAACAGCCCTTCTCAGGGTTTGGGCTGGGTTCTGGGAGACCCTCAAATACCCAGCGCACAAGAACCCCCTTTCCTCGTTCTGCCTCCCCGACGCCATCTAGGGCTGCCCAGCGGCCACAAGGAAGATCGGCAGTTTTCAGTCATCCTAATTGAGAGGCAGCTTCGCCCAATGGACATGGGCAGTGAGAGGGCCAGAGAGGCTGTGTGACTGGGCGGGTCCCAGAAGGGGAGAGGGAGAGAGGACTCACAGGCCTCAGTTTCCCCATCAGGGAGTCAGAGACGGGGCCTTCTCCGTCCGTGTCAGGGTTTAGGGTGCCCAACAGCTCGCGATCTCGGGCTGTCCTACAGCCTCTCCAAGGACGAAGGGACCCCGGCAGCACCAGGCTTCCTTCTGTAGTCCCCAGTGAGTAACTGGCCCTCTCATCCCCGCAGACCCTGCGCCGGCCTACAAAGCCTGGCAGAACGAGGCAGAGAACGGCTGCGAGGAGCCACCGACCATCGGGACCAGCCGCCTGCTGCGCCACATCACGGACGGAGACCACCCCCTGCTGTCGCCCCGATGCTCCATCTTCAGCCAGAGCCAGAGGTTTAACCTGGACCCCGACTCGGCCCCGTCGCCCCCCAGCGCCCAGCAGTTCATGATGTGAGAGAGCCTGATGGGCCCACTTCTCCCACCCATCTCGGGCCTTTCTGGCTTGGGACACCTCGGCCTCAGGAAGGCCTCCTTTTCAGGCTGTGTCTCTGTCCCCTGTGCAGGCCCAGGAGCTCTTCCAGGTGTGAGGATGGCAAAGGGCCCCAGACCGTGACCCAGCTGACCAAGCACATCCAGGGCCTCAAGAGGAAAATCAGAAAATTCGAAGAAAAGTTTGAGCAAGAAAAGAAATATCGGGTAAGGACACATGAGGTAGGAAAGATTTGTCCTCTGTCTACTCCTCCCTCCCTCCCTCCTTCCGTCCCTCCCTCCCTACCTTCCCACTTTCTTTCCTCCCTCCTTCCCTCCTTCCCTCCTTCCTTCCTTCCTTCCTTCCTTCCTTCCTTCCTTCCTTCCTTCCTTCCTTCCTTCCTCCCTTCCTACCTTCCTCCCTCCCTTCCTCCCTCCCTCCCTCCCTTCCTCCCTCCCTCCTTCCTTCCTCCCTCCCTCCCTCCTTCCTTCCTTCCTTCCTTCCTTCCTTCCCTCCATCTCTCCCTCCCTTCCTTCCTTCCTTCCTTCCTTCCTTCCTTCCTTCCTTCCTCCCTCCCTCCCTTCCTTCCTTCTTTCCTTCCTTCCTTCCTTCCTTCCTTCCTTCCTTTCCTCCCTCCCTCCCTCCCTCCCTTCCTCCCTCCCTTCGTCCCTTCCTTCCTTCCTTCCTTCCTCCCTCCCTCCCTCCCTCCCTCCCTCCCTTCCTTCCTTTCCTCCTTCCTTCCTTCCTTCCTTCCTTCCTTCCTTCCTTCCTTCCTTCCTTCCTTCCTTCCTTCCTTCCTTCCTTCCTTCCTTCCTTCCTCCCTTCCTTCCTTCCTTCCTTCCTTCCTTCCTTCCTTCCTTCCTCCCTCCCTCCCTTCCTTCCTTCCTTCCTTCCTTCCTTCCTTCCTTCCTTCCTTCCTTCCTTCCTCCCTCCCTCCCTTCCTTCTTTCCTTCCTTCCTTCCTTCCTTTCCTCCCTCCCTCCCTCCCTCCCTTCCTCCCTCCCTTCGTCCCTTCCTTCCTTCCTTCCTTCCTTCCTTCCTTCCTTCCTTCCTTCCTTCCTTCCTTCCTTCCTCCCTCCCTCCCTCCCTCCCTTCCTTCCTTTCCTCCTTCCTTCCTTCCTTCTTTCCTTCCTTCCTTCCTTCCCTCCTTCCTTCCTTCCCTCCCTCCTTTCTTCCCTCCCTCCTTCCTTCCCTCCTTCCTTCCTTCCCTCCCTCCTTTCTTCCCTCCCTCCCTCCCTCCCTCCCTTCCTTCCTTTCCTCCTTCCTTCCTTCTTTCCTTCCTTCCTTCTTTCCTTCCTTCCTTCCTTCCCTCTTTCTTAACTTCCTTCCTTCCTTCCCTCCCTCCCTCCTTTCTTCCCTCCCTCTTTCCCTCCTTCCCACAGACCTGCAGGGATGGGAGCTCGTCCCCCTGGACGCCTCGCTCCTTTCTGTTAGGTGTAGATGTCAGAGTGAGGCAGCCTGGCCGTCCCCCTGGACCGTTTCCCCCGCTGCTCCTGAGGCTGCCCACACACCCGGCCAGGCCTTCTTCTCCTTCTCGGTGCCGGGCCTTCATTGGCAGGCCTCGCCTCAGAATCAGGTTTTTAAATGACTGGAGAAAATGCACAATTTCCATTAGAGGTTAGTGAAAATGTGGACGTCGTGTCTTCCCAGCCAATGTGTGGATCTTCTGGGATCTGCCCAAAGCCTGCTGGGAGATCTTTGGACCCTCGATGAGCAGGATCTCCCTCTAGCAGGGTTCATTTTGTACCAACAGGTCGTAGTGATGTCGCCCTCTAAGGCATATCAAGTTCTCTCCTTATTGTCACTATAGGAAGATGGTGCAGGCAGCTGGGTGGCTCAGGGGATAGAGAAGGGAGGTCCTGGGTTCCAATCTGGCCTCAGACACTTTCTAGCTGGGTGACCCTGGGCAAGTCACTTGATCCCCATTGCCCAGCCCTTATCATTCTTCTGCCTTGGAGCCAGTACACAGTACCGATTCTAAGACGAAAGGTAACGGTTTAAATGAGAAATAAAATACAAAAAATAAAATTAAAAAAGAAAGTGGATCACGCCAGCCTCTCCAGCTTGGTCGGTTGGCAGGAATTGGCGGGCTTTGTGTTCTACTGGCATAGCTTGTGACGACCCCGGACTCTCTCCTTGATGCGAGGGGTTGGAGGAAGACGGTGCTGGGCCTCGGGAGAGTTCTTTTGGGGCAGCCCATCCAGATCTCCTTCTGGGACTCTTCTGAATGGTTCCCCGCCAGGTCATGTCCTCAGCCGAAGATCAGGGATTTAGGGCTGGAAGCTGGCCACTCAAACGTTCTGGCCTGCCTGAAATTCCATTAATGAGAACCCTCCCTCCTTGGCCACTCTGGACTTCTGCCCAGGTCCTCCCATTGAAGTGTGTCCAGGTCTCGAGGGTGTGGTTCTGAGCACCCTCTGCCTCCCAGCCTCCATCTCTGCCTTGATGGGGGACAGCGTGAGGAAATGTGTATTAAGCACCTACTATGTGCCAGGCACTGAGATGGCAGAGACGGTCCCTGCCCTAGCAGGACAGACCAATGTGAGTCTCCCTGGAGGCCACGGGGGCCTGGAGTTTAGTGAGTCATGACATAATTGGGTCTTGGCTTCAGAAAGATCACTTTGGTGGCTGAATGGAGGATGGACTGGAGGTGGGAGAGACTGAGGCAGGCAGAGTCCCCAGCAGCTCTGGCAAGGGTCCAAGGGTGAGGGAACCAGGGCCCACATCAGGGTGGGGGCAGTGTCAAGGGAGAGGAGGGAGTGTACTGAGAGATCCCATCTGGGGGACATCAATGGGCCCTGGCACCATCTTGAATATGGCAGATTGAGAGAGAGCGAGGAGTCCAGGATGACTTGGAGGACGGTGCTGTCCTCTAGAGCAATAGCAAAAGTGGAGGGGGGAGGGTTTGGGGGAAGGTATCATCTTAGGTTGTTACCCCTAGCCCAGCTTTGCCTCTGACCCGCCCACTCTGTTTCAGCCTTCTCATGGAGACAAGACTTCCAACCCTGAAGTCCTGAAGTGGATGAATGACTTGGCCAAAGGCCGGAAGCAGCTCAAAGGTAAATGGCAGGTCGGGGTGTGGGATGGCTGGGGGTACGGGGGGGACCCTGAGTCAGTCTGGAAGCTTCCAAAGCCTCTCTCTTGCCTCCCTTCTTTGTCCTTTGTGCTGGGGAGGATGTGAGGATATCTGAGGCACTCCTGGGGTTCTGCCCTGTATCTGTCCCAGTTGGTAGGACCTGGGGGAACCCAAGTCTGATTCACAGCAAAAGCCATTTCAGTGGCCAGCACACTGACCCGTGAAAAGGATGGGCTGCTTAGAGAACCGCCACTGACCTGGTCAGAGCTCAGGAGCTTGACACCTCTCTGTTGGGAAAACCCCTTGAAGGAGATTACGTTGGGTTGATAAATCTTGGTCTTCCTCTAGCGCCATGTTCTGGCCTTCTGTCCCCACTGACTGGCACACAGTAAGCCTTAACGAATGCTCATGGGTTGTCTAACTTCTACCTCCCTCTCCTCCATGACACAAATCTGTTTTCTTCAACTTTTGGAAAGACTGTTTAAAGGACTAATAATCCCATTATATCGAGCTAGAATGAGAGAGCAGGTCGAAATCTCCAATGGAGGAATTTCAGGCATCCTTTTGAGGAATGAGGGAGACATTTTTGGGCAAAGGACACTTTCATTTGTGAAACGGCCACATCGGTACAGCTGCATAGTGTCCAGGTCATGGAAGAACAGTCTTGATCTTGGGGCACTGAGAAGGAAACGCGCCGTCTCCCTCTCAGTAGAGAAGTGGCTCGGGGTACTGGGGACAAAGGGTGAGCCGTGCCCGGGTAGGCAGGTTGGCATGTCTGCTGCCTTTGCTTGCCACTTCAGGAAGGGGTCAGTGGGCAGGAGGCAGCTGGAGGAAATACACAGCAGCAACTTTTTTAAACATTTAAAAGAAAATGCACCTGACTGAAAAAAAGTGTGATTGTGCCATCCATTGAAATGGTGAACCACTTTCCTTACTCTTGCGATTATAATCACGAAGCATGATGGGGACAAAATCACCTGCATGGAGGGCAGTCCTGCCTCTTCAAAACAGTCTGTCAGGGCTTTCTGGGATGCCAAGGGGCCACTTCCAGAGAGTCTGTTTGCAAGGAGAGGTATCTTAGTCACATGGCAGAAACAGGACTTCCTGGCTCAGCCCAGCCCCCCTCAACTCCCACCCCAAATATTGGCACATAAATAGTACCCTTCCTAGGGGTTGTTTCATGTTTAAGGAACCCCACCTGAAGGAAGGATTGCCGATGGTGGAGTTTCAGGTACCTTTGTAAGGGTTGAGGGAGCTATTTGGAGGCCAAGAAGCCAACGTAGTTCCCCTCAAACCCTGCTTCTGAGGGGTCTTCAGTAAGGTTGGCTCCTTCCATTTTCGGGCCTTTCCAGAGTTTGGAACAGGACTGGTGTGGAAAACTGGTCGTATGATCTCCAAAAGGCCCTGAATGATGGTGGCTATCTGTGTTCATTCGTGGTGTTTCCCACAGAACTGAAGCTAAAGCTCTCAGAACAACATGGGAGTGTGCCCAAAGCCCTGCCCCACCAGACCTTGCACCAGGAACCCACCACTGTGCCCAAAGAGACAGAGAAGCCAGAAGCTGCAGGCACCGAGCCAAATTCCTCTGGGGAAGAGATGCCAGATGCCCTGGTCAAGCAGTTGAAGGAGCAGAGAGAACCACTGACTGCCCAGGAAGATGCCAAGGTATAGCAGGATGTGCCCTGAATGATGCCAGTGCCACCTTTCACCATACTCCACGATTTAGCAGTTGTTGGAGGTGGGGGACCACTTGGAGGCTGGGAGCCATGTGGAGGTGGGGGGCCATGTAGAGGCTAGGAGCCATGTGGAGGTTGGGGGCCACATGGAGGTGGGGGCCACATGGAGGTGGGGGTTCATGTGGATGCTGGGGGCCACATGGATGTGGGGAGCACATGAAGGCTGGGGGCCACATGGAAGTTGGAGGCCACATGGAGGTTGGGAGCCATGTGGAGGTTGGTACCTTGAGGGGTAGCTACTCGAGCGTCCTGTCCATCAGAGGTTGGAGGATGTCGAGGGGTTGCTTCCAAGCACAGGATAGGCTTTTTGGCCCTGTTGACACCGGGAACATTTCTTGGGGATGCTGTGGGATGGAGCCATATGATCTATCCCAGGATATCTTTGGAATAAGTGAACCCAAGGGGAACTGTGACAGTCTAGTTTGCTGCTTTGGAAGGCAACATGGTGCCACCACCCTCACTGTTCCCTCTTCTTCCCCCACCCTCTGGCTCATCCCATACAGTAACAGTGTCAGAACCAAATGGAAATAGGTTCCCATGGGCCACATATTAGCCAGAACTCCACAAATTAACATTATAATTAGTTGTAAACATTTCCAGATTATATTCTAATCTGGTTTATGTGGGAGTTGAGAGTTATGCTGACCTTGGGAATTTGACACCTCAGATGTACACTATGGACCAGACCAAGGGATCCTCACCCAAACTCAGGAAATGGACTTAAGTGATCTTCAGGACTTCCTTCCCCTCTCTGTGTCCTGCCATTACGTTCAGTGCCCATTCTCTCCCCAAGCTGCCCATTGCCGTTATGTTGCCTCACTGCTGAGCTGAGCACCTGTTATCCCAGGGTCTTCCAGGGAGCCTTACACACCCCTTACCTTGTGGTCTACTTTTGGGAGACCCTTCATTGTTCTGATAGCCATACTTGGGACATCCCACCAATCTCCTGCCCAAATGGAGAAGCCCACTCCAAATGTGGTTCAGCCATGAGCAAGGCATTGGGACTTACTGCCTTCTTCCTGGCTCTTCCACAGACACCATTCAACCAAACTCCCCTCCAATCTTGACTCTGCCATCTTGTGCCCATGAAATGGATTTCTTGAGCTTCAAGGGTCAGACTTGACATTTATATGTTTTTGTTGTTCAGTTGTGTCTGACTCATCATGACCCCATTTGGGGTTTTCTTGACAAAAATATTGGAGTGGTTTGCCATTTCCTTCTCCCGCTCATTTTATAGATGAGGAAACTGAGGCAAAAACATGAAACGACTTTCCCAGGGTCACAACGGGAGTAAGTGTCTGAGGCTAGACTGGAACTCAGATCTTCCTGGACTCTCTATCTACTGTACCATCTAGCCTCCCCTTGAATACCAATTATATTTCATCTTTTTAGATGCTGTCCAGTGTTTTCAGGTTCAGAGTATCATGTTAGCCTGTCTATCTTTTTGGACCCTGACTCTATCTTCCGTGGCAAGTTATCCATCCCAGCTTTAGGTCATGCCTTCTTTCTGGTCATTGATGGACATGTAACCTAGCTCTGAGCTAAGCTAAGCAGAGACCCCTGGGACATAGCCTTGGAGGCTCCTTTCAAGCTGACGTGTCACTGTTACGGAGCATTCTTTGAAATCGGACTAATTGTCCTATTGACTAGCTGACATCTGGCAAGCTCATTCACAAGAGCAGCATGAGACGCTTGACCAAATAGGTAAACTGTTCTGTCGCATTCTCCCCACTTTGGCAATTCTGTCCCAAAAAGAAATACACTCAATCAACTGATCGATATCTATTAAGCATCTTACTCCATTATGTCACTAATTCTTGGTGAAGTTGTGCCTTCTCTCTGGGATCCCAGCTTCCTTGTCTACAAGAACACCGACCATATATTTAATGATAGAGCCTGGAATCTTGCTATAAATCAAAGTCAAACTCAATGGCCTATAATTACAGACTTCATTGAAAAATTAATTTTTTCAGGTTACAATTTTTATTCAACATTTTCTGACATTTTGCGATCTATATTCTCTCCGTCTCGTCTATCCCTCCCCAAGATGGCAGGTGGTACGATCCAGCTTGTACATCTATTATCATAGAATCTGTATTTCCCTGTCCATCATGTGGTGGAACAAGACATAGATTGCTTACACTAGGGAAAAATTCAGTCTGCCTTTGGACGCCATCTGTTATGGTGGTGGACTTCCCATTTGGTCCTGTTGATAATAGTCGAGTCAGTCACAGTTGGTCAGCCATTGTGCATTATTGCTGCTACTACATCCAGATTTCTCCCGGTTCTGCTCATTTCACTTTGTATCCCTTCATAGAGGTCTTCCCAGGTTTTTTGTGATCATGTGGTTTGACATTTCTTATGGCTCAAAAACCCCCAAAAGGCAGAATTAGGAGAACGTTTGCTTTTGTCTAGTCCCGAGGGGACTCGCTTGTCCCCTGGGATTTCTCAGAGGACCTCATGACCAGAGATCTAGAGTTGGGTTGAACCTTCCAGGCCATCTCCTCGAGGTCCATCCTTTCTCCGAGGAGCCAAAGCTGAGACCCCGAGAAAGTAATTGATGGAAGAGCCAGGATGCCAGCTGGCAGTTTTGACCAAGTCTGGTCTTTATCACGGGCTGGTTCCCTTTGACCCAAGGATGTGCTTGATCTCGTCGGGCAGCCAGGCAGTCACTGGCCCCTTGGCTTGGGCTCTCCCTCTCCATGAGCCTTTTTTGCTTTCAGGTCAGAGGCAGAGACAAGTCCTGAGTGTGAGAATCATCTCTGTATCTGGCCTGTAAAGTCTTTTCCTTTCTTTGCTCTCCTTTTCTCTCCCCGAGAGCTAAGGACACCCTCCTTTGGCATTGTAAGCTGTTGGCTCATTCTGCTCTTTAGCCCTGTCCGACTCTCTTCTTACAGTCCTGAGCCACGCCATTGGCCCCCCCCCAGGGGCCTCTTCTCGTTCCCATCTTGTGTTTGCTTCCTTTAAGAAGCAGAGTTGGCCGGTGAGCCCCTGTGCATCCTCCCGAGCCTCAGCATAGAGGACAGGGAGTGGAGGACCCCTGTGGGCGGGCCACAGGAAGATCATATATACATAGGATCTGGAGTAACTACGTGGCCAGTGGACGGTGAGCCAGGCCTAGAGAGGGAAGGTCCTGGGTTCAAATCTGGCCTCAGACACTTCCTGTCTGGGTGACTCTGGGCTAGCCGCTTCACCCCCTTGCCTAGCTCTGACACCATCAAAAAGTAAGCAGAGCAGATGGGATCCCTTGTCAGAAGGACCCACATGCTCCCCTCTCGTCATGGGCAGTCTGTCGGGTCCTGATGCTTTGTGTCAGGCCAGCAGCCCATTGGGCGCCTATGTAGCAGGAGAGCCATCATTTGTGTCTGCCTTTCCAGGTAATGAAGCAAGACAAGAGCCTGATAAAGCCCCTTTATGACCGCTACCGGATCATCAAGCAGCTTCTGTCGGCGCCCTCGCTGATCCCGACCATCGTAAGTGTCGGGGCTCTCGGGTGCACCCCCACTGCTCTGGGGCCTGCTGAGAGATGGGGGGGGCAGGGGCTGAGCCAGGAAGCAAGACGCCCTCCTCATCCCGTGGGCAAGCACTCCTTCTGCTCCAAGAATCACGTTTGCCATTCCCTGTTCCTGTGTCTGTGGGGCAAGTTGGCATTGGCATTCTGGGCACGCCGGCCCACGTAGCTCCTTCACAAAGGGTCGGAAGTCGGCTTTTTGACCTGCTTTGGGAAGTTGTGGCCATTATCCTGAATAAACAGATTCCTGCGCTGACAGCCAGGAGATCGGGCAGGTCCTCCGATCAGAACCAGACTCTGAACGCAGCCCACAATTCAAAGGAACAAAGAAATCACAAATGATAAATTTAAGCATTTTGATGCATGTGTATGTGCTCTTTCTTTAGTGCACAGCACTAAAGAGATTTGAGGGAGTTGGTTGAGGGCCACACTTAGATCAGGAAGACTTGGGTCAGGTGGGAAAGACCCTTGGCTTTGGAGCCTCAAGAACTGGGTTCAAATCCTACCTTTGTCCTTTATTACCTGTGCGACTTGGATAGTCTGGGCCTCCATTTCCTCCTCTGTAAAACAAGAGTTTGACGAGGCCTTGAAACCTCATCGGAGGTCGAACTCTACTTTCCCATCACTCGGATCGATGTCCTACTAATTCCCGACTTCTCAGCTTTGTGAGTGGGAATGGAACTGCTCCGAGAAGATCTTCCCTAGACGAGGTCACTGCAATAGGGTGGGAGGAGGCCATGGCTGAGGCCAAAGGACTGCTCTGGAATCAAGGACTGGCTTTTCCTTCATGCCCACGTGTCAATGTGGGCATCCCTAGTCTAGAGCAGGTGCCCTGAGCTCATTCTGGCCTTCACCCACAGCCTCGGCTCTACCTGGGGCCTTAGAGCTGGGGGGCTCCCTGGACAGATGCTGGGAGGACAGGATGTGGGGCTCTGGCCAGAAGGAAAAAATGGTGAGTCATTTCAGCTCCCTGCCAGGAGAGATCTCTCTCCACCTGCCTCATGAGAGCCTTCAAGGAGGGCCTGTTTCAACTTTATTAGACCATTAGCTAGAAAGCTGGGAAAAGGCCTTAGAAATGGTCTGGTAGAACTCCTTCGACAGGCAACAAGCCTTCAGTTCATATAGTCCATGCAGGCCCTACGCCATAGATCATGGCTACAGAGGCAGAGAAGGTGAGCAGCCTTCCTGCACACAGCACTGCCTCTCTGGGTCGCTTGGTACTGGGTAACACACCCTTCCTGTCCTCCCTCCCTCCCTCCCTCCTTCCTTCCTTCCTTCCTTCCTTCCTTCCTTCCTTCCTTCCTTCCTTCCTTCCTTCCTTCCTTCCTTCCTTCCTTCCTTCCTTCCTGCCTGCCTGCCTTCCTTCCTTCCTTCCTTCCTGCCTGCCTGCCTGCCTGCCTGCCTTCCTTTCTTCCTTCCTTCCTTCCTTCCTTCCTTCCTTCCTTCCTTCCTTCCTTCCTTCCTTCCTTCCTTCCTTCCTTCCTGCCTTCCTTCCTTCCTCCCTCCCTACCTTCCTTCGTTCTTTCCTTCCTTCCTCCCTTTCTTCCTCCCTCCCTACCTTCCTTTGTTCTTTCCTTCCTTCCTCCCTTTCTTCCTCCCTTTCTTCCTTCCTCCCTCCCTCCCTTCCTTCCTTCCTTCCTTCCTTCCTCCCTCCCTTCCTTCCTTCCTTCCTCCCTCCCTCCCTTCCTTCCTTCCTTCCTTCCTTCCTCCCTCCCTCCCTCCCTCCCTTCCTTCCTTCCTTCCTTCCTTCCTTCCTTCCTTCCTTCCTTCCTTCCTTCCTTCCTTCCTTCCTTCCTTCCTTCCTTCCTTCCTTCCTTCCTCCCTCCCACCCTTCCTTCCTCCCTTCCTTCCTTCCTTCCTTCCTTCCTTCCTTCCTTTTCTTCCTTCCTCCCTTTCTTCCTCCCTTCCTTCCTTCCTTCCTTCCTTCCTTCCTTCCTTCCTTCCTTCCTTCCTTTTCTTCCTTCCTCCCTTTCTTCCTCCCTCCCTTCCTTCCTTCCTTCCTTCCTTCCTTCCTTCCTTCCTTCCTTCCTTCCTTCCTTCCTTCCTTTTCTTCCTTCCTCCCTTTCTTCCTCCCTTCCTTCCTTCCTTCCTCCCTCCCTCCCTCCCTCCCTCCCTCCCTCCCTTCCTTCCTTCCTTCCTTCCTTCCTTCCTTCCTTCCTTCCTTCCTTCCTTCCTTCCTTCCTTCCTTCCTTCCTTCCTTCCTTCCTTCCTTCCTTCCTTCCTTCCTTCCTTCCTTCCTTCCTTCCTTCCTTCCTTCCTGCCTTCCTTCCTTCCTCCCTCCCTACCTTCCCTCGTTCTTTCCTTCCTTCCTCCCTTTCTTCCTCCCTTTCTTCCTTCTTTCCTTCCTCCGTTTCTTCCTTCCTCCCTTCCTCCCTCCCTCCCTTCCTTCCTTCCTTCCTTCCTTCCTTCCTTCCTTCCTCCCTCCCTTCCTTCCTTCCTTCCTTCCTTCCTTCCTTCCTTCCTTCCTCCCTCCCTCCCACCCTTCCTTCCTCCCTTCCTTCCTCCCTTCCTTCCTTCCTTCCTTCCTTCCTTCCTTCCTTCCTTCCTTCCTTCCTTCCTTCCTTCCTCCCTCCCTCCCTCCCTCCCTCCCTTCCTTCCTTCCTTCCTTCCTTCCTTCCTTCCTTCCTCCCTCCCTCCCTCCCTCCCTTCCTTCCTTCCTTCCTTCCTTCCTTCCTTCCTTCCTTCCTTCCTTCCTTCCTTCCTTCCTTCCTTCCTTCCTTCCTTCCTCCCTCCCTCCCTTTTTCTTGTCCTTTTCCATGTAACAAACAGGAAGAAGAAGATTCTGATGAAGACTGTCCCCAGGGTGGCCACCAGCCTTCCTTGTCAGACTCAGCCTCCCACGTACCCCTGGGTGAGGCCCTTCCCTTCCCCAGCGAGACTGAGCCGGCTGCGGCCCTGCCTCTGGATGCCAAGAAGGAGGCCAGACACCCGGCCCTTTCCATGTCGAACCTGCACGAGGCCACCATGTGAGTGCTGCCTGGCCGGGTATGCCTGGTGTGGGGCGCCCGAGCCTTCCTGCCTCTGCCAGGCTGCGCGGGATGGTTGTCCCCAGGAGGAGTGGGGGGGAGGGGGCTCTGCTGCTTTTCTCTGGTGGCCACGAGATCCTCTGGCGGGCATGAATGGACCCGAGCCCACCCCGAGCGCCCAGAGGGGACCCCACTGCCCCTCGGCTTGGCATCTCCAGGGTCCTCGTCTCTCCTGGTCCTCTCGCTGCCCCCTGCCTGAGCACGTCTGCTGGCGGGGCAGAGATGACCAGGGGAGGTGCTGGCCCGAGCTCTGCTCCTGGGCCAGCCTGGTTCTCAGCGTGTTCCAGTCTTCCTCCTGCGGGGGGGAGGTGCTGGGCCCTTGGCATGCTCGGGGTCTAGATTTCTTGGGGTCCAGAGAGTGTCTCCCCAGCTGCCTCCTTCCCCCAAGGGAGAGGCACCCCGAGCGGTGGAGGGTCCCCCTCTGCAGCCCCCCGTGATGCCCGAGGTGAGGAGGGGCAGGCTGGGGGTGGCCCGTCTAGGAACAGGCCGGGCTCAGAAACCCCGAGGCCTCCCCCAAAGGGCCCCATCCGGAGAGAAGATTTCTGCCCTTGTGTGCGCCCGGGCACTTGGGGGATGGGCAGCCTCTTTGGCCTGGGGGTGGGGGGGGCACTGGGACCAGGGTCCGAGGGGCTCGCGTGCGGGGGAGGGCTTGGGCCACCGGACACATGGGAGCCATGAGATGAGGAGGGTCGCTTCGGAGCGGTCTGCGTGGCTAAGCCGGGGTAAAACTCCCCGGACACAAAGGCTCTGGGTCAGCAGCGAAGGCCGGCGCCGGCCTCTCCCCTCAGCCTCCCTGGTCCCAGGGGGCTCCCCGGTGCCCCGTCCCTCCCGGGCATCCCCGTGGTCGTCACTCGCCCTCCGCTTCCCTTTACAGGCCCGTCTTGCTGGACCATCTTCGGGAAACCAGAGCCGACAAGAAGCGGCTTCGGAAGGCGCTCAGAGAGTTTGAAGAGCAGTTTTTTAAGCAAACTGGACGGTAAGAGCCGCGGCTGCCCGTTTTACAGAGGGGCAGACTGAGGCTTTGCTCAGAGGCTGCTCCCTCATGGCAGGGGAAGGGGGGAGGCTCGGGAGCCCCCCCAGATCCGGGGCAGTTTTCACCCTGCCCAGCCAGTCCGCACCCTGCAGGATGACCCCCTTCCTGGGCCGCTCGTCCGCCTCTCCGCAGCCCATGAGGGACAAGAGGGTTTGTTCCCTCCAGGCCAGGCGCTGAGGAAAGTCTGGGTCGCTCCCCACCCCCACCCCCCCTCCCCGGGCTCTGAGTGCGAGTCCTTCACAGACACCCATTGCAGCGGCGTCTCTCCTGGTTTAATCTGATCAACAATAGTACAAGGGTGCTGCTCAGTGCTCGGTGCAGGGGGGATCCTGGGTTCAGATCCACCCCAGATCCCTGCAGAGCAGAGCCATCGGCCTCAAGCACCAAAGGCCACACCAGGCCGACTCACTGGGCCTCAGCACACGGTGGGCCGGGGGTCAGACAGGGCCGGAGCCAGGACTGAAGAGCCAGCGAGCCAGGCAGGAGAGCCCCAGAGAGGGGCCCAGAGGAGGCGCCGCCATGGTGGCTCCCATTTCAGCACCTGTCGCTGTCCAGCAGAGACCCTCAGTGAGAACATAGAGCCTGGGAAGGCTCACTCTGTGAGAGCTACACAGACACATACGGGCACACGCGGGCACATCCAGGTACACATGCACAATCACACAAGGCAGCCTCTGTGGACACAGGCACATGCGGGCACATCCATGCACAGGCACATGTGGGCACACCCATGGGCATACATGGGCACATCCATGCACACACAGGCACCCGTGGGCACATCCATGGGCACGCTGGGCAATCCATGTACACCCAGGCACACGTGGGCACACCCATGGGCACACATGGGCACATCCATGTACACACAGGCACACTGGGCAATCCATGTACACCCATGGCACATCCATGCACACACAGGCACCCGTGGGCACACTGGGCAATCCATGTACACACAGGCACACGTGGGCACACTGGGCAATCCATGTACACACAGGCACATGTGGGCACACCCATGGGCATACATGGGCACATCCATGCACACACAGGCACACTGGGCAATCCATGTACACCCATGGCACATCCATGCACACACAGGCACCCGTGGGCACACTGAGCAATCCATGTACACACAGGCACACGTGGGCAATCCATGTACACACAGGCACATGTGGGCACACCCATGGGCATACATGGGCACATCCATGTACACACGGGCACACTGGGCAATCCATGTACACATAGGCACACGTGGGCACACCCATGGGCACACATGGGCACATCCATGTACACACGGGCACACATGGGCACACTGGGCAATCCATGCACACACAGGCACACGTGGGCACACCCATGGGCACACATGGGCACATCCATGTACACACAGGCACATATGGGCACACTGGGCAATCCATGTACACATAGGCACACGTGGGCACACCCAGGGGCACACATGGGCACATCCATGTACACACAGGCACACATGGGCACACTGGGCAATCCATGCACACACAGGCACACGTGGGCACGGTGTCATGTTTGACAGAACGTCAGGTCCTCAAGGACCGAGGGGCACCTTGTTTCTGTCTGTCTCCCCATTGCCTCGCACACAACAGGTGCTTAATAAGTGCTGGCCTGGGCGGTCAGCGGCCCCAGAATTTGGGTGGACAGATGGAAGCACTTTAGCATTCAGAAGAGCCGGCCATGTTTCTACCTAACTTTCCCTCATCCGGGCTGCGCGGCGTCCCTGGCTTTCCCTCCGATGTCAGGCTCAGTTGAGGGTTTGAGGCGACCCAGCCAGGCACGTAGGTCGAAGAGAGAGCCAGGAAAGCCCTTCCTGGAGGCCTTTTCCCCAGAGTCTGCCCACTTGAGGCAGCGCGTGGTTCGGGGTTCAATGTTGGACCAACAACTGACCATCTTTGGCCACTGCTACAACTCTGGTCTTCTGGGATTGGCCACAATTGTTGGAAACTCAAACCCATTTCCCGAGCCCACTGTGTGCCACTGTGCTGTGGAATGGAAGCCGAAGCCGAAGCCTAATCCTTGGAGCCGGACCTAGAAGGGGCTCTCGATCTCATGTCTCTCCGTAGCGGACAGTCGAGGCTGTGGAAACAGGACGGCTGGAGCTGAGGCAGCTCCACTGGGCCCAGCACTCCAGCCAAGCTCTTTTGTATAGGAATTTGCAGCAGGGCCCTTTGTCTGTCCGTCCACCTGTCTGTCCCCTCCTATGCCTCACCACCTCCCACCCAAAGAGAGCAGGGGCTGCTGGGGGAAAGGAGGCGGGAAGCCACGGCCTCGGGAGGCAGCAGGTCCTCCAAGGGGGCCCCGAGGCCTTCCGCGTCCTTTGCGAACTGACCGCTTGTCCTCCTCTCTCTCCCCAGGAGCCCGCAGAAGGAAGACCGAATCCCCATGGCAGATCAGTACTACGAGTACAAGCACATCAAAGCCAAGCTGAGGTTGCTCGAGGTCCTCATCAGTAAGCAAGACGTTTCGAAGACGATCTGAGGAGGCGGAAAGGTGCCGATGGAGCCCTTCCAGCAAAGGAGCCTTTTCTCAGCCCACCCTTCATCTTGGGTCATTGGAACACGGCCAGAAGCACTTTGAGCAACAGGATGAGCTTGTGGATGAGAAAGGACGGCCGAGGCGGTCCTCCGCGATGGGAGTTCGAAGACTGGGCCCAGGATCCAAGGAAAGCCGCCTCGGGGGAGCCGGCCACAACGGCAACTTGGGCCCGGCCAATTGTGTGTGTAAGGTTGAACCTATTCCATGGCGGAGGGTGGCAGCTCCTTAGGGAGAAGCATCCGGTTCCGTTTTGAAGACAGGCTCACGCGGACAGTGTGAGAAAGGAGAGTGTGGAAAACAAAGATCAAAGTCCTTTGGGAGAAAAAGCAAAACGAGAAGAGAAAATCTGCTTTTTCACTAGAAAGGAATAAAATGGGTAGCAAAATAGTTAACATGAAGCTTCCAAGAGAAGTTTCTTCTAGATAAGCAAACTCCCCCAGACATCCAGTTGTCTTTTTGGTCTCGAGTACCTCACAAGAGCCGGCTTTAGACTAGGTGATGGCTGACTTCATTTCTACACAAAAATGAGCACCTTACTTTTGCCTATGATTTGAAATTCTGTGTTTCCAATGACCAAAGCTCCTTCTGACGGCATGCACTTTGTGAATGATCAAGTATTCTTTGTCTATAATTGCCAGATGTTTATATTAAAATAAAAATATTGCGTTAAAATTTGAAAATAGGTATTTTGGATAGCTAAATGTCTGTAGCCTACAACCCCATCGCTGGTCATGCTTACCAAGCTTTTTGCTTCCTGAAACTCAGATAGGACTATTTTTCCATTGGAAATATGCATTTTTCTTAATGCTTACATGCAGTGTTGTAAATGCTCTCAGTGAAAGACCTAAGCATTTCCTCAAGCTGTGATCACTTCACGTCTGTGGGCTCCAACTTTGGGGCAGAGAGGGGCGGCTGCTCCTTCTGAAGCCACCCGCCGCCGGTCCTTTGTTTTGGCCCCGGAGTCTGCAGGCTGGCGCCCGATTTGAAGAAACTGGCTGGTTCAGAGTGTGGACGAGAAAAGGCGCCGAGCCCTCCCCAAGGGGCCTCGCTTTGGCCTGGGCGGCTGGTTTTCTGAGCGGCGGCGGCGCCTTCCGGAACTCGGTTCACTGAAATCCGTGTCTAACCCTGAGAGCACCCGACAACACACAGCCGCCCACAAGCCCGGCCCAGACAGTGCGTGCACTCGCTCTGAAAATGTAACTCTATATTCTAGATGCCTGTAAATATTTTATATAACAGTACAAATAAAGTATTTTTCTATTATATTTATTATGTTGAAACACACTAGTTGTTTCCTGTTAGCTAATATAAATAACATAAATAACACTGTCAAACAACGCGCTGGAAGTGCTGACAATTCTAGGCTTCAAGGTTTGGAACTCATGCTGCAGTTACAACCGCTCATGCTGTTGGAGTTATCCCGGGTCGGCTCAGTAGATTAAAATGAATGCATATTGAAACAACATCGATAAGCCATTATTTTGTATTTGCTAAGCTGCCTATAGATTCATTTTGTTACGTTCAGCAGAAAGGATCAGGAAGAGACATTGCAGCATCTAGGCAATGGCGGGCGGCAGCGGCGCCCGAGGAACGCGCGGCTCTTCTATCACGTGGGCGCGGGGGGGGGGGGGGGGGGGGAGGTGGGAAACTGAAAAGGCTATCCTAGAGGCCGGCGCCAGCGGGGGCGTGGCCTGGGCGGCAGGGCGGGGCTCTAGCGCCCCACGCTGATGTTGCACGTCTTGCAGCTGGGGTCCTTCTTGGCGTTGGCCGTGGACAGGCTCATGAGCTGGTGCCCGGTGATCTCGGCCACGGTGCCCAGCGCCAGCGGCACCGGGTCGGTGTAGATCACCTCCAGGATGACGTCCTGGGCGTGGTGGTAGACCAGCGCGCCGTCCTCCTCGGTGCAGGTCAGGAACTTGTTCTCCTTGGAGTTGAGCTGCGGGAGCCGCTGCTTGCAGAACTCGTCGCCGGCCGAGCCCACCGGGGCCAGGACCAGGATCACGTAGTGGTAGGCCGTGTACATGCAGTAGAAGTCCCCGAAGTACAGGTTGGTGTTGGGGTTAAAGAGTCTCTCGGCCGCCACCTCGAAGCGGTACCTCCCGTAGGGGGAGTCCTGGGGCGGCTTGCCCGTGTTGAACTCGGTGCTGCAGCTGAAGAAGATGCCCTCGAGCTTCCCGCTGATGGGCGAGCCGTGGCTGCCGCTGTTGTCCTTCACCGACGGCTGCATGGCGCTCCCGTGCTGCTCCCTGCAAGGCAACGAGGGCTGGTTAGTGCGCGCCGGCCAGAGCCAGAGCAGCGTCCTCCGGCTGCGCCGCTGCCCGGGGGCTCGCGATGGCCGAGGCGGCCTGGAGAGCAGCTCCTTCCGGCCGGCCTCTGCGGCCGTCTGTGCCGGGGTGTCTCCCTACGGCCAGCGGGAGATCACCTACGGCCAAAGGGAAGGGGCTCCCCGGGCCATTAATGGTTGTCGGCCATCTAAACTGCCACCAAAGTGCAGGACAGGAACCGAGGCTGAGCCCTTCAAGCCTCTTCTCTAGTGAACCAAACCCACCTTCTCGGGCTGTCATAGGTCTGGGGCAGCTGGTGGCTCAGGGAGGAGAGAGCCAGGCCTGGAGTTGAGAGATCCTGGGTTCAAGTCTGGGCTGGCTGTGTGACCCTGGGCAAGTCACTTCACCCCCTTGGCCTCCCCCAGCCCTTCTGTCTTAAGAGTTACTATGATAGAAAGACAGAGTCAAAAAAATTATCTCCTACAAGTTACTCAGGATCGACCTCCAGCTCCAGAGAGCAGACCTTAGGCCGCCATTTTGGAGGCCTCTTGGCACATCTCCATGGCCGATGGGCTGCCCTTTCCCTTGGATTGGGTTTGTTCAGTTTCCTGCCATGCCCACAAGCTGGGGCAGAGGCTGGTCTCTCAGCCCCAGCTCCATGCCAGACGCCGGACCAAGCACTTGGCGACTGTTAGCCCATTAGATCCTCACAGGAACCCGGCAGAGGGGCACCACTACCTGACGTGCTGGGGTCACACCTCTAGTGTGTGAGGTGGATTTGAACTCGCCTCCAGCCCAGCACTCTTGTGCCTCCCAGCTGCCTTAACCCCTCCCCAGGCGCTCACACCTGGGGCCCCTGGTTTCTAGCATCCTGAAGTCATACTGGCTCGGGGAACTTTGGCATGTGCTGGGGCTTCTTCCCTCACTGAGACACGGGCTCTGTCCTGGGGGGAGGAGTTCGCACCTCTCTCCCAGGGGTCCTGGGCCAGCCTCCATCCCTGACCCTGGGGCTCCCTATGACCCTCTCACATCCCCCCCCTCCGTGCTGGGGGGCGGCTCCCTCCTGGGCATTTGAATCCTTGAAAAGGGGAGACTTGCAGCAGCATCTGGCTAAGTAAACCCTCCATCCCCAGACAAATAAAGCGAGTAAAACAAGGTTAACTGCGGTTAGGCCCGGGCGTCGGAGGTTAGGCCATGGAGGATTGGCTGCGACGGTTCTACTTTGGGCTCTCCATAATGAGGTTCACCTACAAAGGACTCCCGACGGGCTCTTTAACTGTCCCACATCTAACTAAAACGGTCCCCTTCCACCATATTTTTTCCCCACAAGTGACCAATCCAGTCAGCTCTAGAGTACTGGTGGCCTGGTCCCTCCTCAGCACTGCATGGAGAGCAGCCCTGGACATCTCCCTCAGCCCTTGGCCGGTCCAATGGGGCCCTTCCCAAGGCCTGGCAGAAAGGACAAGGTGATTTCCCAGAATGCCCGGCACCCACCCAAGAACACGGCTCAGCTTCCTCTGAGGTCAACCATTCTTGAGTTTTCCCTCCCTGGTTGGGGCTGGAGCCACACTGCCTGGGGACGATATGCGCCCGACGGACAGCTGCTCAAAAAGGAGCTGAAGGCAGGGAAGGGCGGCCCTCGTGCCACCTGCTGGCTGACCTGCAGCATCCAGGGAAGTCTAGGGAAAAGCTGCGGGGATGAGCCGTCCAGCCTGTGGAGAGCTACAGTGCTAAGGTAACTACAATTTAGAATTGATCATCGATCCTCTCCTCGGACACGGCTGCTCCCGGGATGGCGGCCAGCCTCCGGCTGCTCAGCATGTCCACGCTTAGTCCAAAGAGAAGTGGGGACGGGAAAACACAGACTGGAAAAGGCTCTTCACCATCCCAGCGACGGTGCCTGGAGCTTAAACTTCCAAATACAGCCTCATGCATCTAATGCTCGTTCAAATTCATCTTTACTTTTATTTTTCAAGCTACTTAGTTGCTGAATGGAAATTTTGAGTAAATGGTTTTGTTTGAGCCTTTTTCCCTTTGGAATTCCAAATAAAAAGAGCCTTTTCTGTGAAGCGCTCTCTGCTGGGGCATGAATGACATAAATCTAAATCAGCTGACATCTCGAATGGCTATTTTTGAGTCCTTACCGGATGTAGTCAAAGTAGTCTTTGTGCTGATTACGATAAAAAACAGTAAATTTAAGCATACGTCCTGCGATCACTTCGGCCTTTTCCAAGAGTTGTGTTAAGTGAACTTTTGAATAATCTGCAAAAGAGAAGACACTGGCATTAAGATTACGCCCGAGACTTAGAAGTTAATAAACTGAGCAAAATTTGGGTCCATCCTTCATTATATTACGGCTGCATGACCCTGGGCAAGTCCCTTCATGTCAGGACCTGCCTGACAATGTTCGGGGGTCTGAAGGGATATGAAGAATAAGATGTGGTAGGAAGGATGAGATGAAACACTTGTGTCACCGTCAGGATCAAGACTGCTATTTTGGAAAGAGTAAAGCACTGTGTTCCAGAAAAGGAATTTGGATGACTTTTTTTTTTTTAAGTGTTCTGCGGTGGAAAGGGCACCAGGGCCCCATCTAGCTGGAGGTTTTTAAGCAGTTCAGATTTGCACAGCTCCACCTGAAGACGTTTGGATGCTACTTTCCCAGTCTCTGAGTAAATGACTCCTCATTACTTCCTCTAATATGCAACGGGTGATCAGTGACTCTCAGGGATAAGAAATTCTTTAAACTCACACCGTGCACATGTCATACAGCAGTTAATTAATAAATGGTCAATGAACAAAATCCTTCACATGAGTTCAAAAGCTATTTTACCTTGTGATTTCATCAGAGATAAAACAGTAAGTTATCATTCTCCGTGTGAATACATACTGACTATAAAATAAGAAATAATTCTATTTGAAGCTGATTATATTACTCATTTCCAGGATTAATAGTCTCCTTATAGAAGTGACAAAATAAACCAAAGTTGAAAGCATTTCAGTTCTATTTCTTGAAATATACACAGACCTAGCATTTGGGAAGTTTGCCCAGCAAAACAGGTTCTCAGAGCAAAATAATTTGGAAGCTGTGAAGATTAACTAAGCCCGCTGCATCTTCAAGCAATATTGTAAGAGAATCTGTTTATGTATGTATGTATATATGTGTCTCTCTGTGTATCTATCCATCTATCCATCCATCCATCCATCCATCCATCCATCCATACATTCATCCATCCATCCATCCATCCATCCATCCATCCATCCATCTATCCATCCATCCATTCATGCATCCATCCATCCATCCATTCATCCATCTATCTACAAATATCCCCTTTGGTTATTTTGACTTAAGTGGAGCCTTTCCTATTTAACAATGATCATTTCACTCAACTAAGTTGATAAACTAACTGATTTGATTTGACAGCCTTGTGCAACCTGAATCATGAGTAAACTCAGCACACTGAGGCAGAGGCAATATAGTCACATAAGACTTACAGGTTCGATATTTCAAGCTAACAAGCCTGAAACTTTGGGAACAAAGATGCAGTTTTTTTGTTTGGAATAAAACGATCTTAAATGCCATGCTTAAAGATAGGAAAAGGAAAGGAAAAGGAAAATATATCTTCTTATCATACGCAGCCGATTGTGTATTAAATCTTCCCCGTAAACTCATTTCTTGTGGTTCCTTCCAGCAATAATCCAAGCTTTCTTCTTAAGGTCAAGACAATAAGAGAAAAAAATTGCATCTGTAAATATAGCCCAGAGATGAAATAGGAGACAAGAGGTCTTCTCCTGGAGAGAGAGGGCTGTTGAATAAATGTTAGTTGAAGTTAGTTAGGATGAATAGACAAGACTGGAAGAGACACTAGAGAGGGCAGTCTAGAATTCTGCAAGGGAGAACCCATAATGGGAGAGAAAGCTGGTTTTTCTCTCTGTGGCACCAAGGCTCCGATGGAGGAAGTTGCTAGGCAACCTGAAACTGGCAAAAGGAATGCCTTTTGGGGTCTTTCTAGGAGCTCCCTAATGTTTAACACAGGCACAACCTTGGTGATGGCTTCTCAGGGCAAACACAAGAGCAGGCTTGGGCTGAGGAGGCAGGATGGGAGGCGAGGACACTTCCATGGAGAAGCCTCTCTGTGCCCCTCGGGCCCAGCTATGTGCCAGCTTGTTTGGTGCAGATTATAGCAGCATTTATGTCCCAGAGGGGCCACGTTTGGCTCCAGGTGATGGATTCTGGCAGCACCCCCAATCCCTGCAGGCTGCACCATCAGGACAGACTGGCTTCAGCATCTGTCCTGGGCCTGTCTCCCTCCAGGCAATCTTCTCAAGGTGGGAGGCTCCTTGCTCATCTAGCCATCCCCAGCCTCCCCGCAGCCTTTGGGCCCACATCAACAGCTGCCTAGGGAGTGTTCCAGGGAAGGCTTTTCTCTTAGCTCAGCCTGTCCTCACCTCTGGCCTGGATTTTGGCCTCCTCCAGGATATCCTGCCCAGGCTCTAACCAGGAGCTCTCTGATAACTCTTCTTTGTTTCTAGGGTCCCCACACGCTGACCCTGCCTATCCTTCTGACCCCCGAGGACATCATTCCCTTCACAGATGCTGGCTTTTGAGTCATCATCACCATCAGCCAGTCCACCTCGCCTTTGTTCCTCACACGTGATGCTCCATCTCCCATTTCCAAACCTTTATTCTGGCTGTCTGCCATGCCTGGAATGCCTTCCTCACAGACACAGCCTGGGTACCGCCTTCACGTGAAGCCTCTTCCCCTTCTAGTGTTCCCCATTCAAATCCTCCCAAGAAGCAGTTGCTGGGTTCTCTTCTGGGCATCTCCAGTTCCCAGCCCCAGGCTTGGCACATCATTGGTAATGCCCAGGCAGATTGCTGCTTTGTCCCTGGCTCCACAGCGGCCAGTCTTCTGCTGTCAGAAATGGCTGGGGAGCCTTCCATTCCAATCCTGGAGGATCTAGTTCTGCAATGGCCATATAGAAGCGAGGCTGCAGAAAGAAGCTGACCATTACTGAGCCCCGTGTGCCAGGCACTGTGCCCTCCACTTTAAACCTTTGCCCTCTGCCTTATAACAGATACCAAGGATGGACACCAAGGCCAAAGGACAGTAAGGTGGTGGGTTAGTGATTCACCCAGGGACACACAGCTGGGGAGCGTCTGAGGCCATAGGCTTGGTCCTGTACCCCCTGGCTGGGCCCCTCACAAATACTCTCTTATCTGAGCCTCTCATTTCACAGAGGAGGAAGAGGCTGGTGGAGGCTGGAGGCTTGAGGTTCACCTACCCAGGTTCATCGAGCTAGTGAACCAGAGCCTGGATCTTCCCAACTCTCAGCCTAGCTCAATGTACCGGGAGGCCTTCACTGACTCACAGACACTGGAGGGAACAGTCATCCCTCCGAGGGACTTCCTGTTCCCATTCTGAAGATGAATTGAGGCCCCAGGAGGAGGTATCAACCCAAGTCCCACAACAAGCTCTGGAGAGGAAGCAGGTGAAGAGAAGGAAATAGTGAAACATCAGCATGGTGGATCCAGGGCACCCAGGCTTTTTCAAAGTATTTTTATATTTTGTTCCAAAAAAGCCCAAAGAAGAACTGGGCAAAAGCCTCCTTTTTCATACAAGTTCTTAGTGTGGGCACTTCTGGTCCCCAGGACATGCAGGCTGTGACAGTCAGCCTCCCTGCATCCTGGCCAGCATCCCTGCCCAGGAAAGGGCATCTTTTCTCTTCTGTTCACTCCTGGCCCATCTTACCTGCAGTACAGAATTCGATGATTTCACTCCACTCAGACACAACATAATCTCCATCCACCTGCTTCGAGGCTGTCTGGACAGCAACCGTGTACTCAGTCCTCGGGCTCAGGAACCAGTGTCCACGCACAGTCATAGGCAGTGGGACGGCTTTGGCCACCAATTTTGTGGGAACATCCTGAGACAAGAAAGACAACATCATAAAACCACACAGAGCCAGGGAGAGGATGAAGAAGTCATTGAGAACTTTCATTCTGAAGACAGATCAAGGCCCCACAATGAACTGTCATGGAGAGGAGAGGAAGCAGGCCAAGAGAAGGAAATAGTGAAACACCAGCGATGGAGGACATTTAGCATTAGAACAGGACCTCAGAGGAGGCCAATGGCACCGTGAGAATTTGAACCCAGGTGTTAAGACTTCTCCTCATGGTTCTATCCACTATACTGACTACAAAGATGACGAAGACATTAGGACACTGCATTTAAAAACTTTTACAGCTCTGTAAATTATCTTTAAATTAGTGAAATAAAATCATCACCCTGCTCAAAACAGTTCTTAATTTGAATGATCCAAACAGTGATGTCATGAAGAGAGAGCCTGTTTCTGTCTTAAAAGAATATTATTTTATTTGAATTTTCTCACCTCTGTTCAACAGAGTACATTGGCCACAGAACACAAAGAGTCTTTTTCTAAAATCATATGTGTACTCAGGGCTGACCCTGTTGATTTAATATCTCCTCGAAGACCATGGTTATTAGGGACCTGGGAATTAGACCCTCTTTCTCCATTCTACTGTCTGTTCAGACAGCCTGCATGGTCAAAGGAAAAGGCATCTCAACAGGTTTCCTTTAGCCTAAAATCATGCCCTTTGCTTGTTTTTTTTTTTAAAATCACACATGGTGATTTCTCCCCTCTATCAGTGAGACGTAAGGCCCATCCAGATACAACTCCCACAATCTTCTTATAAAGCATTTTTCCAAAAAGCCTGTGATATTTAATTGTTCATCTACTATTTAGATTTCTAAAATAGCAAATGCGTCTGCCTGGCCTTTAGCATGTCTGACATTCCCTGGCATTTATTTACCTTGTGTTTAAATTTGTTGGAATTTTTATTCTCTTTCTTGTTCAGGTCAATGAAATAGTGTGTGATCCGATCCTTTGATTTTGAATCCATTTCCCATGAAATCTTGAAAGAATCACATGTGATATTACTAATTTTGATGTTGTGTGGAACTGGAAGCTCCTCCATTTCTGCTATGCCACTATCTTGTGACTTGTTTCCTAGAAGAAAATAAAACATAAAAGACACTAAATATGCATCCCTGGTCAAAGCTAGAATTTGGGAGAATAATGGTAACTGATATTTAGATAGTGTTCGACATCTGTTTTAGCATTTGGGCCTCACAACTACCTGGGATGTAGGTATCACTGATATTGTAATTCCCATTTTACAGATGGGAAAATTGGAGTTAATTGGGATTAAGTGACATTCCATGGTAACTCAACTAATCAACTTAAAAACCCAGATTTAAACTCTGGTCACCTTGGCTCCAAGTCCACATTCTAGTCACTGTGCCACTGGTGCCTCCTAAAGTAAATTCCACTACAACCATCTGGAGCCTATAGACCTAGAGTTGTTTCTTTCCAGAAGAACAGAAACATTTTCTCAGATCTCAGAATCTGATTATATGGAGCCTAGATGGAAGCACCATCTAGTTAAACTCCTACTTCAACAAGCAGCTCCCATCTGGTCCCACAACAAAGGTCATCCTGCTTGGCTTCTCTTGGTTTTTCTCTTAACCATCACCCAAGAGTTAAGGAATGAATAAATTCAAACTTTAGGAATTGATTTGCAGTTTCACATAAAACCTCATTTCCTGTCCTTCATCTTATATGGAAAATGAAAAATGGAACACATAGATGCAGCCAGGAATACTGTCTGTGAACTGCGAACTCTGCGAAGCTAGTGAGCCCATAGAAGCCACGTCTCACCAATAACTTGTGCTTCTTAAAGGAGAAGCCTGGGTCAGGTCCAAGTTAGACTCCTCTTTCCCCACAGATGTCTAACCTTATTGATATGAGTGATCCCAACCCAATGCAGATCACCACTCATCCAAGCCAGTCCTTGCTTTGAGGCTTCCCAAAAGTGTGTCAAGGGGAATTTCCCAGGATGCCTAATGTGCTCATACTCTCCTGACAGCACGATGCTCTTTATTGGTTAACTCTAATTTTTACCATGTAACCAGTTCATTTTTTGATGAACTTTTATAACATCTCTTATAGCTCTTTTGAGAAATCTCACCCCCTCCTCTGTTTTTTCTAAGCCCTTGCCTTCTACCTTAGAATCAGTATTGTGTATTGGTTCCAAGGCAGAAGAGTGGTAAGGGCTAGCCAATGGGGGTCAGGTGACTTACCCAGGAGGTAGAAAGTGTCTGAGGTCAAATTTGAACCCAGCATCTCCCATCTCTGGGTCTAGTTCTCAATCAATGAGCCACCGGGATGCCCCCAGAAATTCCTTATTTACAGTGAGTGGGCTGCCATTTTGGCATTCCTCATGTGTTTAGCCATTTGCCCTTTGGCCAATCCTCAATCTCAATTCCCCAGAGATTGTAGTGTTTGATGACTTATGACTTATACACCATGTGAACAAAATTTTATTCAAAAATTGACCCCTTTGTTCAAAGCAAAGCTTGGCATCATTCAAAGAACTGTGTAATTTTTCAAAGCAATGAAGCTTGCTTCAGTCCTAACAAATTCTAAGCTGAAAGAATCGATCTATAACACACACACACACACACACACACACACACACACACACACGCACGCACGCACACACACACACGCACGCGCACACACACTCACTCAATTTCACAATGGTAAAGATGAGGTCTATTGGCAGAGCCTATTCTTTTCTTTAAAAAAAAAAAACAACCCTTACCTTCCATCTTAGGATCAATCCTGCATATTGGTTCCAAGGCAGAATAATGGTAAGGACGTGGCAGTGGGGGTGAAGTAACTTGCTCAGGGTCAACCAGCTAGGAATTCTGAAGGCAGATTTGTACCCGGGACCTCCCAACTCTGAGCCTGGCTCTCTATCTACTGAGCCCCCCAGCTGTCCCTCGCCTATTCCTTTCTAATACCCTCATTGCTCTAGGCATAAATTATTCTCCTAAGAGTTTTCCATAGAGAGAAAGCAGGCGTTTGGCTCAAAAGTTATAGATGTCTCCTTCAGGAATGGTCTTTAATAATGAAGAGGTCCGAAATACTTTCCCAGACGTTTTGCGGTTCTGTTTGCATTCAGACACCTTGACGACTGGCCCTCTTTGTCCTCAACATTGTATTGCCTTCAGTGTTAGACCTCTGGATACATCTGGTCTATTCTCATGGCTTTTTCCATCCTTACTTTCTTTGATGCCATAAGGGAGTACAAGTGGAAGTATGCAGTTAGTGCTGGAATGTGGTGGTCTCACTGCTCTTAAGAGAAGAGCCTTCCCTGAAAAGGCCTCCAGAAACTGATGCAGAGCAAAAGGAGTAGAACCAAGAGAGCACTGTACAAAGAGACCGGTACATTACGGCACAAGCAGCAATGCAATGATCCAGGACAATCCTGGAATTTAGGAGGAGAGCACTCTCCACATCCAGAGAAAGAACTGTGGGAGCAGAAATGTAGAAGAAAAACATAGGATCGATCACATGGCTCGATGGGGATGTGATTGGGATCTTGATGTTAAAGGATCACTCTACTGCAAATATGGATAACATGGAAATAGGTTTTGAACAATGATACATGTAAAACTCAGTGAAACTGCTGTCAGCTCTGGGAGCAGGGAGGGAAGAGGGAGGGAAAGAATATGAATCATGTTCACCATGGAAAAATATTCTAAATAAATGAATAAATTTTAAAAAGAGAGAGAGAGAGAAAAGACTTCAAGGCAATAAAAAGGAATGGTGCCATTAACCACCTTCATTACTCTGCAATTCTAGCTCCCAATACCTAGTACCCAGGAATCCAAGCCAGAAGACTGATCTCTGAGCTCAGATGATTATTCCAGTCCTTATTGTTCCCACACTTATTTCCAATCACAAAAGTGACATATTTATTTAACTGCATAATAGTTGATAAATATGAAAATATATTTATCTTTTAACATACACACATTACTTTTCAAAAATGAATTCTTTTTAACAGTATTTTCAAACTATTTTTACAGTCCATGGAATGGGAAGTCTGTCTTCTACCTGTAGCTTGATTACTAAATTTGCATAATTTTCCCAACATAAATGGACAATAGGATTTTTCAATGCCAAAGGGAAAGAACTCTGGGCAAACAATATGCCAGCTGGTGCTGGCACTTCCATTGCTCCTGAGAAAGCAGAGGGCCATGATGAAGCAAGTCCAGTAGGATGAGAATGCCAACTGAAATAGAGAAGCATGAAAGGAAAGAAGGAAAAAGGAAGGCAAAGAAGAGGGAAGGAAAAAAGGTTAGCAATCAAATGGAAGGAAACTTCCTGAGTAAGAAAGGGGCATACTTGTACTTTTTGGAGTATTTCCTTTTCTTGGCTCAAAAGTAGATTGGATTTACCCTTAATTTCATTCTCCAATTAATATAGACTATACAAGCTTCAGGCTGTCCTAAAACAGTTTACACAAAATGATATCTCTAAATAACTGAAGGTAAGAGTGCTGACAGTGTAAGGCTAAAAATCAACCAACAGGAGACTAAAGAAAATATATCTATGTTTACCACCAAGTCTACCCTACTACATTTTTCCTGGGATTTTATTATTTCACCTTACAACTCAGGGTGCAGTAACCTCTCTTTTCTGTTATTTACTCTCATCATAATAAGGCAAATTGAATGAACTTGAACGGCAATGTGAATACATTTCTATAGCTTGTGGATTTAGGGGGGGAAACATTAGCTATACCTGAATGTTTCTCATTTCAAATAACTACCTTCTGTATCCGGTGTTTTATTTTACCCATGAAGTGACCTAAGAGTTAACTACAATGATGACATATACAAGGTCATATATGCAATGAAATCCAGATCTGAACTGAGTCTTCAAGCTCTTCATTTCCAATGTGAATTTTCCCCATATTCTGATTAGAAAAAATTCTTCCCAAACCACAAATACACACACTGAAACCTTTCCCTGAGCTCTTCCTGTAGAGCCCCCAGAGTACTCTCTCTTCAGATGGAGGTGAGTCCATCTGGCTATTTCTTTCCCAGAACCTTTGTTCTTCCAGACCCCTATTCCCATCTGTTCCTTAATATAGTTTAATATATTTAATATATTAATTATGTATATAATTAATATATAATTTAATTATATATTAAAATATAATATAGTTTAAGCTAATGCTTACATTGTTCCTAGGGTTTGGACTACTTAACATAGGCAGAGAGAAGTTCAGTCAAACAAAGGAAAAGATTCAGGACAACCCTAAGAAAACTTCTGAACACAACTCTGAATTCTATGATGTCTTCTCCACTTTTAAAAATAAAGACAGCCCACATAATTTTGTCCCAAATTTCTTATGATCAAATCTACTCTCACACAGAAACATTTGGTCAAGTATCTCATGCTACTCTTGTCAATAAGCTCCCCACATGTCAGCTAGTCAATAAGACGATTAGTTGGATTTCAAAGAATGCTCAATAACTGTGGTATGTCAACTTGAAAGGACGTCTCCAAGGGTATGCCCCAGCAGTCTTTGTTTAGCTCAGTGCAGGGTTACATTTCTATCAATGACCAGAAAAAAGGAATGTGTGCCCATCTGGTAGATGGATGACCTAAAACTGGGATGCATGACTCGCAATGGAAGATAGAGTCAGGGTCCAAAAAGATATTGACAGGCTAACGTGATACTATAATCCTATAAACACTGGACAAAGTCAAATATGATGAAATATAATAGGCATAAGAGGGGCATGCAGTGGTACAGTGGATAGAGAACCAAGCCTGGAGTCAAGAAGTCTTAAGTTCAAATCCACTTGGACACTTCCTAGCTGTGACCATGGGCAAGTCACTTCACCCTGTTTACCTCAGTTTCCTCATCTGCACAATGAGTTGTAGAAGGAAATGGAAAACCACTCTATGGGGTCACAAGGAGTTGGACATGACTGAAAAATAACTCAACAACAACAACTAGTCAAATAATGTAATGATCTTTGAAACACTGATGATATTTTAAAATTAATCCTTTGACTTTAAACAATTACACTCACACACATCCATGTTGAAGCTCACATGACAAATGAAAACACCTGACTGGAAATGGAAATATTCAGTCAACCTGGCTATTTGGTATCATGTAGAGAAAAAACCAGCCAGCCGATATTATCACTGTAACTAATAATCCAGTTGACTGGTCAATTAAATCACGATGGTCAAACACTTGTTAACAAAAAACAGGCCAACTTGACCTCTTATGTATTTCTCTGTCCAGTCCTGAAGCTAGTTGGGTAGAGCAGGGTTTTTTTAACCTTTACTTTTTGTCTTAGAATCAATCTAAGACAGAAGGGCAAGGAATAGACAAATGGGGTTAAGTGACTTGCCCATGGTCACACAGCTAAGTAGTGTCTGAGGCCAAATTTGAACCCAGATCCTCCTGACTACAAGCCTGGTACTTTATTTACTAGCTGCCCCTGGGTATAGTTCTTTGACAAAACTCATCTTGTGCTTCATCTCTCTCCATAGGACCACAGGGCTAGAAGGGATCATAGCTGTCATCAGTCTAATCTCCCCATTTTACAGACGAATTCTCATCTTAATGATGTGGAAAAAATTACTAAGCAAATGTAGAAAATTCTGACTTTTGAACCAAATGTTCTTTTTGTGATAAAATTATAATGCTTAGCCCTGGAAAAGATTTATTAATTTTGATGACATTTATTCACCAAGCTACTTCATTATGCTTCATGATCTTGAGAACTATAGATTCACTTCTAACAATCCTGACATTCATACAGCATTTTAAGTCTTAGTACTTTGAACAAACTGTCTAATTACATTCTCACAACATTGGAAAGTAGGCACCACCCACCCTCTCCGTTTGAAATCTTGTAAAATATTTCAGTAAAAAAAAATAAGTATCTTCTCTGAGAACTCCATTTATCCCCTCTTCTTCAATTGCTCGGATGATGCCTTCTGCCACTAACTCCTGCTATGGTCCTGCCCTGTCTCACATGAATAGACAACTCCCTTGAGATACACAAATGACCCCATTCAATCCTGGGTCTTCCAACAAATCAAACCCTCTGTCATCCCCACTTTCACTTATCTCCCATTTCTGTCTACTGGCTCCTCTTCTGCCTACAAACATGCCTATGTTTCCCTCAATGAAACCACAATTCTTCCCAGTGACCCAGGTTTGCAGGCTCAGTTTCATTCTTGACTCTATCGCTCACTTTCTCTCTCTCTCTCTCTCTCTCTCTCTCTCTCTCTCTCTCTCTCTCTCTCTCTCTCTCTCTCTCTCTGTCTCTCTCTGTCTCCCTGTCTCTCTCTGTCTCCCTGTCTCTCTCTGTCTCCCTGTCTCTCCCTGTCTCTCTCTGTTTCTCTCTCTCTCTCATATTCTTTCTCTCTCAAATTCCATTGTCAAAAACCCTCTCATTTGAACCTTTCATTCCCACTGTAACTTTATATCTCTTCTGCCTTTTGTGGAAAAACTCTCCTCCTCATCCCCAAGTACTCTTGACCCATGACAATGGTCTTTTCAATCTTCCACAAACAACACATGGCACTAGACTCTGGGCAATTTTCTCTGGCTGTCTCATGCCTGGAGTGCTTTCCCTCTTCATCTTCATCTCCTAGCTTCCTTGGTTTGTTTTTTTTTTCAGCATATGCTTAATCACTACCACCACAACAAAACAACAAAACACATTTAAATAAACAAATGCTTATAATGCCCTTTGTATCTAATTCTAATAATGGGAAAAAAGTTTTACATATCTTATAATAGTTTTCCACCATGTTTTCTAAAAAACAATTCACACCTGCTCTAGCAATGTAATATTGGCTATAATTGGCCCATATCTCCTATTATTTATCCTATTAGCATACAATGTAACTTAACTCATTTGGTTCTCAATTAACATACATTACCAGAGTCATATTTAGCTAGATGGATCCTTAGGCAGCAGAAACAATCTATTGCCAGGACCCTTTTCTTTCCAAAACAAATGTTTCCAGCTTGGTCATAGCCAGTGGAACTTCTGTTCCAATGTCCTAACCTTTTGGGAATGCAGGATTACTCCTTCATAGTTATTAGAGTTAAAGTAAAACTTCTGCATAATATTTTTGCTCTCTAACCCCACTGTTGTCCCACCAGAAACTATGTTTGATTTATGTGCATGCTCAGGCTTAGATCTACTAACCAACCTTATTAAGGTGGGGGAAGAATTTTCCAGATATCAATCATATTTTAACTTATCTAAGGTTATAGTCATCTTCTAACTTCTTTATTTTTTTGACTAGAGTTATCTAGTTCTGAGAAGGGAAAATTAAAGTTCCTCCGGTCCCTGCAGTTATTATTTTGTTATCTATTTCCAGCTGTGTTTCATTTAGCTATTCTTTTAAAATCTGGATGCTGTAACTCTTGGTGCAAACAGGTCCAATATTGATGATGCTTCATGATCCATAGTACCCACACTCCACCTCACTGCCCCCCCCAACATATTATAGTTATCCTGTTCCTCTCTTCCAATTATATCCATTTTAGCCTCAACCATCAGAGATCAAGGCTGCTACCTCTGCTTTCTCTGGATCTGCTGAGGCATAGTGTCTCCCATTTTCAGTATTTCTTGTAGACAACATTGTCAGGTCCTTGTTTTTTTATCTTTTCCATTATCCATTTTCTTCTCATGATTGAATTAAACCCATTTACACTCAATATCATAGTTACTAGCTGTGCATTTCCATCTATTCTGTTGCTCCTCACTGTTTGTCACCCTCTTCGTCTGTCCTATTCTTCTTAGGAAGTACAATTTCCATTGACCAGTGCCTCTCCAATACATACTCCTTTCAGAAATCCTCCCCTTGCTCTCCTAGTTCCAAATTGACCCACTTTTCAAAAGGTTCCTCCCTTGTCCCTTACCCTTTACCTTTTAATATTCTATCCACCTTTTCCAAAAGCCCTTATCTTCCCAGCTGTGCCCTCCCACTTCTTGTCAGGAGTTGGATTTTTTTTAATAATATTTTATTTGATCATTTCCAAGCATTATAGGAGTTGGATTTTAAAAATCCTTCTCCTATCATGTCCTGATAATCCCTCTCTTTCCACCTCATCTTACCTCTTAACTCTACCTCTTGATATGCACTCTTTTCTAGGTATCCCTCCCCTTCCGCCTTTGCTTATTCCTTTACTCTCCTTTCTCTTAACCAGCTCTTACTTCTTTTACTCCCTCAGTCCTCCAAGGGGACTCAGCCCTTTCCTTTTCTCATTCCCCCTCCCTCCAGCTTCTCTGTACATTAAGAAGATTTTTACCTAATTGTGTATGTTGCTTTCTCTTTTTTCCAAGTCTGATAAAGAATAGAGTTTTTAGTACTACCAGCCCTCTACCTACTCCTCTTCATCTTCATGGCAGTTTCTCAACTCATTTTTCTTCCATCTGAGATAGCCATTCCACCCTACCTTCTCCAGGTCTATTCTATTACCACTTTGGCTCATTATATTACATTACCTCAACCCTAAGTCTTCCATTTATACATGCCCCTTCAAAATAGAGGACATTTTTCCATATAGGAATCAAACCATTTGACTTTTGGGGTTGCCTATGATTAGTCTTTCATTACCTTTGTATGTCTCTTATAGGTCAAATTTTCTTCTGTGGTCTGGGTTTTTCCCCAGGAGTAGCTGAAACAATTTTAGTTTGTTAAATATCCATTTTTTCCTTTTATAATCATGTTTATCTTTGCTGAATGTTATTCTTGGTTGTTAGCCCAGTTCTTTTGTCCTGCAAAATGCTGTGTTCCATGTCTTGTGTTCTTTTAATATTGGGACTGTTAAAGTCTTATGTTATTCTGATTATAGCTCCATTATATTTAAATTGTTTTGTTGCTTACAGCATTTTTCCTTAACCTGGGAGCTACAGAACTTAGCAATGATATCCCTATGCATTTTCATCTTTGGTTCTCTTTGAGGTGGTGATTGATGGATTCTTTCAATTTCCATTTTACCATTTGATTCTTGAATTTCTGGGCAGTTTTCCATGATGACTTCTTGGACTATGGTGTCTAAACTCTTTTTTGATCCAGAAGTCCAACTATTCTTATATTGTGTCTTTCTTGATTATTTTCTGGATCAATTATTTTTGTGATATTTCATATTCTCCTCCATCACTTCATTCTCTTGGTTTTGCTTTATTATTTCTTTGTGTCCTAGCTCCCCCTTGTTCAATTCTAGTTCTTAATAAATTATTTCCTTTTGTAAATATCTGGATCTTTTTCTATTTCCATTTTTTCATTTTTTAAAATTTTCTTACATTGCTCTTATTTTTCTTCTAACTTTTCTTCAACTCTCTTATTTGGTTTTGAGATCTTTTAAAGCTCTTCCAAAAGCTCTTTGTGAGCTTGTGGCCATTTATTGTATTTCTGGGCTATTTTTGAAGTAGGTGTTTTTACTTCACTGTGCTCTAAGTTTGAGCCAGGGTCTTCTCTGTTCCCATAATAACTATTAATAGTTGGATTCTTTCTCTTTTGCTTGGTCATTTCTTTTATTTATTTTTAGAATTTTAGCAGCCAGCCTAATAGATAATTATTGGCTTTTTGCTGGAGTCCCAGGGTTCCTAAGGTGCTGGAGTACGTTACCTCAGTTTTCAGGATGTTTTTGAGTGTTTTTCTAACCTATTTAGTTATTACATTTTTTATAGTCCAGGGACTGATGTACTCCCATCCTCACTCAAGTCCCAGTTGGTATTGTCCTCAGGTACTCCTACAGGTGGTCCTGCCACCGCAACTGCAAGCAGCCAGTCTACCTTCCCCTGTGGCAGCAGGCAGGGCCTTCACTCTTCTGGGAGTGAACACAGCTACTGGGGACCCAGAGCCTCAGCAGCCACACTCCCTGGTGTGTGCTCCTTCCTCACTCCTCCCCTCTTACTGCTACAGCCCAGGATAGAGCAGGCATCTAGACAGAGTTCACAGTGAGCTCTGAGCTCCCCCCCATTGAGCCTGTCACCTATAGACGCCATATCTACTCCTTCAATTCCCTGCTGTGGGCCAGGGGAGATCACAGCTGCTGTCATGGCCCCATTCCATCCCATTCCAGTGGGATCCTTGGGGAAGCAAGCTTCAGTGTTCAGCAACCAAGGGCAGGTTGCCTCCTGTCCCACTCAGTTTGCTCAGCTCTCACCCCAAGGCCTGTAGCAGTGGAACTGAGACCAGGGAAGTCAGAAACCTTCTTCTCTAGTCATCCCTGACTCTTGTCTGTTTTTGTTGCTTTTAGCGTTGATTCTGTGGAGTTACTTTTGATCATGTGTTAGGGGTATTAGGAGGGCGAGGAAGTTTCCTGCCCTACTCTGCCATCTTCCCCGGCTTCTTTTAAATGCCAATGAAAACCCTATCTTCTGTAGAAAGGTTTTCCTAGTCCCCTTTCCTCATGATTTCTTTTTTATCTTATCTATCAGTGGCATCAAAATCAAACAGAAACAAATCATACATAAGGATCCTTGTGAGCACATAACTGACTTACAGAATCACATTATTAACATTAAATTTTGTCATATTTTTTATTTATTTTGTTAAAACTTTGTCAATGACATTTTAATCTGATTCAGGCTGCACTGAGCAAGGCATATAGCCTGTAGGTTTGACATGTCTGCTGACTTTGACTTGTTTGTGCACTTATTTGCTTGTTGTCTTCCCCATTAGATTGTGAGCTCCTTGAAGACAGGGACTTTCTTCCACCTCTCTTTGTATTGCTAGTGTTTAGAGCAGTGACTGGCACATAGTAAGTATTTAATAAATGTTTGTTGATTGATTAAAGAACCAATCTGTCACCCACACACCACCGCCATTCCCACACACATACTCCTTGCCATTTACAAAAAATATCTGTTGGGCCCCATGGCCTGATTCCTACCAACCTTCGTATTTTACTTCTCTCCATTGACTCTGTGATCCAGCAACAATGGTTTTCTTGCTGGTCTCTGCGCATGACACTCCATCTCCTGACTCCATGCTCTCTCCCATACCTGGAATGTTTCTGATTTCTCTGACTTTTTTCACGTCTTTGCTAAAATCTCATTTTTTGACAGAAGCCTTTTCTACCCCCTTTATGTTAGAACTTATTGCTAAAATGATCTGCATCATATCCTGTCTACATCTTTTGCTCATGGTTATTTGCATGTTTCCTCCCCTATTAGATTGTGAACTCCTTAAAAGCAGAGACCTTTTTATTGGCCTTCTTTGTGTCTCCAGCTCTTGGCACAATGCCTGGCAAACAGAAATGCTTTAAAAAAATTGTTGACATAAAAGATTTCTATGGCCACCCAACTAGTAAATATCAGAAGCAAGATATGAACTCATGCATTCCTAAATCCAATTCCAATGAATTAATAAATCAATGAAAATTGTGCCATACACAATTCTAGGTATTATATATTCAAAAAAAAAAGAGAGAAGTGCCTGTCCTCAAGTAGCTTATATTCTATATCATGCTGCCTAATTCATTTCGTGAATCTTATATTAATAACAACAAAGGGGGGATTTGTTATTAAATAGATCCTATGATTAATATACAAATATCTTTATTATCCCATAACACATAATTCAATATTTGATGTTTAGAGATTATCTATGAGCGATAGAAGTAACAATGACCAGTGTCTCAGGCTAGAAAATTTATGGAACAGTAATTCAAATTAGTATCTTACTATCTATATAATAAAATTGTTCATTTCTCTTCCATTAATTTTCATTTCAAGCATAACTGTAGCCACAACATTTTTATTTGTTGGTATATGATTCTGACATCTATAGATATATTTCTGGTGTCAAGAATGCTAAATATAACAATAGCAGCTGAGGTTTTCATCAAAGTTTTAGTATGAATGGTGGCTTCCAATGCTTTTAAAACTATCTAGAAGGCTAAATGGCTTTTGAGAACAGCCATTTGAAATATACCCTATCTGACAATCGCAATTACTGCAAAGCCTACTAATAATACTTTCTATGGCTCCTTTTTTTCTGTGAAGCTGAAATTGCCTTAAAGTACAATCCAACCCATATGCTCTTAAATCAATTGTGCTTAGCTAGTAAATTTGTCAATAATTACACACCTCTTGATTCCTCCTAATTTGGCTGTTTGTTGACAAACCCATCTTACATTTTAAATGTCAACACATTGTACATCGTACTTAAATTATAGCAAGAAGAACTTATGTTCCATTTTTACACTTTTAATGGTAAAAAATTATTATAAAATTAAATAGCTTTCCAATGAAGGATTTAAAGTATTCTCCCTTAGAGATTTATTCATTTACCTGGAATGTTTTAGGGATGGCTCTACCTGAGGCAAGAGTGAGGAGGATCAGAATGCTTCTTAAGCTGCCTTCTAGGACTATGACTCTATGAATCCATTGTGACAGAACTCATAAAGGAATTTGGCCTCTTGTTAAGCTTGTAAGGGCTGTTACTCTAGAGCCTTTGATGTGACATCAGATTAACCCAGGACCCTTTGATGGGTCCAGCCATTCACCAAATGTTCATTGAGCACTTACCAAAAAGACACAAAGATGAACTTTTCAAAGTTTCTACTTTTAGGGAGTTGAGAGCCCAAAAGGTGAGATGAGTGAACAAAGCTAAAATAAAGACTTTAAGTATTATTACAACTCTTAATATTGTTACTAATTAATAATAGCTAGCATAAAGATGGTCTGTTATTATATATATAAGTATATATATATATATGTATGTATTTTTTAAGAACCCTTACCTTTCATCAGAATCAATACTATGTATCAGTTCTAAGGCAGAATGGCAGTAAGAACTAGGCAATGGGGGTTAAGTGACTTGCCCAGGGTCACATAGCTAGGAAATATCTGAGGTCAGCTCTAAACCTAGGGCTTCCTGGCTTTCAACTGAGTTACCTCGGTGCCATATATGACCTTTTTAAGTCTATAAAGCAATGTATATATGTAATCTTATTTGAGTATTCTAAAATATTAGGAGAAATTCCAGTTAAGCCTTGAAAAGAGAAGTAGAGTTTTGATGGACAAAGGTAGGGCTGGCTGGGAAGAGAGAAGAAAGTCAGCAAGGGCACAAAGCTGAGAGGGCTGGGAGTTGTATGAGAAATCAACAGGTTTTATTTGACTTACTGCGCTCTTTTGTCATTGTACTCAACAGCCGTAGATGCTGAAGTTGAAATTCCATTACTATTTATTCTCAGTTTGTCCCAAATGGCTCTTTGAACAAGCCAAGCATTTGTTGGTCCCGAGTTCAGCGGAGTGCTGGGCACCTGAGGAGGTGGTAACAAGGCATTGCCTTCTCTAAAGGACCAAGCCACCATCTTGCCAATGGCTCATTCCCCATGCCAGAAACAGCAAAGACTTAAAAGTCCAATTAACTCGAAATCTTCATGTCCCTAGAGTCCCCCAAACCAACCTGGCTTTTATAGGTGGGCTGCACTTATTTCCCCATAAAATACTCACGACACATTGAGTAGGACAACCATCTTGGACTTACACTACCTTATTTTTTTGGCATTCTTAATATTAGCATAGTTCCATGATGAATTTGAATAGTTAACTTTTTTTCCTGTATTACCAAACAGACCTCTCTCCCAGTTGTGACCTACAAGCTATTTTTATACAGCACCAAAACACCCACTCAGTTTACTGAAAAATGGCGGTCAGAATATCAGTTCACTGACTAAGTTTTTAGTGGACTTAAAGGATGTTTGGGCCTTATGAGAACAGCTCAGTGCTTCATTTTGGGCAGGTTCCATTCTCCCAGACATACTTATAAGTGGCATCCCATCCACTCATCAAGTCTAGATCGCAATTTTGCTTCGATTTTGCTTTCACAATGTCCTTCTAGCCTAGACATGCCTTATCTGGGTCAATCGTCTCGGTTAAAAAATATTTTGTTAACTATTTTCATACAACTTAAAAAACAACATCATTCTGAAAAGGGTCCACAGGCTTCCGCCAGACTGCCATGGGGATCCATAGCACACAACAATTTTAAGAACTCTTACTCTATACAGATATTAAAAGAAAGGTACTACAAAGAGCACTTTTTCCAAAATTGAAATTTAGGGGGAAAAGCATAGGGCTAGAATATGAAGAGATATGAAGGCCTCAAAATAAAGCTAGGAGATTAAAGCTCTTAGATGGCCCTGAGATCATTCTGGATGGGAAATGGTACCAAGAATAGGTACCAATAGTAGTATTGGTCTAGGAAGGTATAAGGGAAGAATGATTCATTCAAAATGACAGAGAATAATTCTAATAGATACTAAAGCTGATCCAGAGACTACCTAAATAAGTAGATTTCACATTAAGTCTAACCCCTATTCCTGAAATATCTTGTGTATTTTCATTTTGCTTGATCTTACTTCATTTCCATTGCTACTTTCTATATTTCAAAACATCAACAATTATTTAATTTAAAATTCTGGTGTTATGAGGCTCTAAAGAAATCATTGAGATCAATATGACTATTAAAATCACTGGACCAATGTAATAATGGTATCATCAATTCAGCCTGCCATTTGGACAAACCAAACAGATTTAGCCCTTTTACTCAATTCTGTCAAGTTATTTTCATTTTTTTCTTTTGAGATTCCTTCAGTTTGCTGAATCCATTTGCTAACAAGGCATCCAGAATTATTCAGGTGTTCTTATGATTATATGAAAAGTCTAAAAAAGCCTGGAATCTCGGATGGGATGTGACTTTGCTATAAACAACTCCCAAATCACAGCATATTTCTCTCTTTTCTATGAGGACCCCTTGCAGGTCACAGGTCTCTTAATTTCGGACTTTGGGGGCCTAGAGACCTCTGGGGATATCTCTCTCCTTCATGGAAGTCATTCTCCCATCTCCCTGGCCCCCACCCCCACCCCCAGGAAGTGCCTCCTGTCTCATCCCTTCTTTAGGATGCTTTCTTTAGGCTCATTGCTGTCCTCCTCATGCTTGTGGAAGGAATACTACTAATATTTGGGAGAAGAACCTATGATTTAACCGGTGTAGGCAAACCCTAATGTGGACATTTCCTCCATGTTTACAGAAGGGCAAATGGCCTATAACAAGTCTTCGAGAGTTTTCTAGGGCACCAAGCTGGGAAGTAACTTACCCTTAAGCACATAACTGGGATGGATTAGAAGCAAGACTTGAACCTAGGTGTTCCTGACTCCTGCTCTCTAACCAGTACACCACACTGCCATCATTTCTAGAGACAAGTAACTTTCATTTCATTTGTCAAGTCATAGAAAGCAGTCAGGCTTTTGTTCCCAGGTCTGACTAGCTCACTACACACGTACTAGCTGTGAGACTTTGGGCAGCTTATCGCTGTTCAGTTGTGTCCAACACTCTTAGCCCCATTTGGGGTTTTCTTGGCAAAGATCCTGGAGTGGTTTGCCATTTCCTTCTCCAGTTCATTTTACAAATGGAGAAACAGAGGTTAACCAGGTGATATGACTTGTCCAGAGTCACACAGCTAGTAAGTGTCTAAGGCCATATTTGAACTCAAGAGGATGAGTCTTCTTGACTTCTTGACCAGCACTCTGTTGTCCACTGCACCAGTTGTTTAACCTTAAAGAGTTTCCATCTCCACATCTGTAAAACGGAAATAGTACTTGTACTCCCTCCCTCCCTGACAGGCTGTTGTAAATCTTTTGTACCTCTCTGAGGGCCATATAAGTGAGAATTTGAATTACAATTGTGATTTGCCTAGGGAGCATTGACATGCTTTGAATCCCACTCGTAAGATAACATTTCTCTCATAATTTGTTAAGAACTACTAACGAGGGACATGAAAATTCACTCCTCCCTTGCTATTAAGGAAATATATTTTAATTTGGCCATTTGGGCATCTCTTAGATGGCAAGCTCCTTGGGGAGAAGGCCTCCAGCTGATTCATCACATGAGCAGGGCACTGTACACAGTAGACACTAAGGAGATAGTCACTGAATGCATCAATTCAGACCCTGTAGGAAGAGACAGGCTATTGGATCCAAAACGATGGAGAATGACAGATTCTAAGACCCAAGACCTTGGTTTTTCAATGAATCTGAATTTAGTTCATACATAAAGCATACAGACTGGAGAGTTTTCAGCCTTTGTGTGAAGCCAAAACAAACCACTTTTCTCTGTTTTGTTCCCATTTTACACTCAGCTCTGCAGCCTGTCCAAGTCACAGAATAAACACCAAATGCAGCTTCACTGACATCAGCTGGAGCCCAACAAGATTAATGCTCTGTGCTCCCATTCAGAGGCTTATCTCTCTCGGCCACAGCCACAGTTTAAATCCAAGTTAAATTGTCTAATCAATTTTCAAATGGATGTGATCATCCTCCCCCTCCCACCTCCCCGAATATGAACCGAAGCTCTAGCAAAGGCACAGTAAATGAAAAAGTGAAACTCATTCAGTATCTGCTGGTGGGTTAGATTGCAGAAAGTGCGTGGGTGCTTGGGGGAAATTGTGCAAGAGTGAAAAAGGCCTTTCATCCTTCCTTGCGTGACCAAGATGGAACTGGAGCAGGAAGATGAAGCTGTTTCTCAGCAGCTTTAGTTTTATGTCCGTCTCACTGCCCAAAAAACAACTCCTAACACTGAAATCATAGAGGAGAGCTGCAAAGGCTTCGGTTAAAGCGCGGGGCTGACTTTTCCAGCCTTAGACAAAATAGTGTGTCCAATGGAAAAAGCAGGGGCCTGGGAATTAAGAGGCCTGCTTGAGACAAACAATTCAAGTTGCCTTTGACAAACTGCAATTAGACCTTACTTTGTTGTTGGTCATTTCAGTTGTGTCTGACTCTGTGACCCCTTTAGGGTTTTCTTGGAAGATCCTGAAATGATTTGCCATTTCCTTTTCCAGCTGATTTTACAGATGAGGAAACTAAGGGAAAAGGGGTAAGTGACTTGCCCAGGGTTGCCCAGCTACTAAGTGTCTGAGGGCCAGTTTTGAACTTGGGTCTTCCTGCCTCCAGGCCCAGCACTCTACCTAGATGCCTGGGACCTTCCTTTTACTTCTTTGTAGAATGAGGAGTTTGGACTTTATGACTGATCTCTAAGGTCACGTCCAGGTTGATGGATTAATGACTAGCTCTTGGCTAAAGGCAAAGCAAATTAACTTCTGGCCAAATCTCCATCAAGGATTCAGGATTTGCTCAGGGTGTTACCGTAGTCGCCTTGGACAGCCCAGGCCCAGAGCTAGTGCTGTGTGATCTCACTGTTTATTTACACCTCCAGGAGGGGGCAGGCAGACCCAGGAAAAGAGAGAGAGAAGGAGACGTGCCATCTGTCCATTCTGCTATGGTCCACGAGTGCCCACGGTGCTGCCAAAGGAGACTGAGATTCTGGAATAAAATAAGCTCCAGGCTTTAAGTGACTCCATTCCTACAATGTGCAAGGCAATCCGCAGGACACTGTAGGGAACAGATTACTAGACCATCAGACTCCCTGTTGTTACCCGTTACCATAGATAGAGGATCACCAGGAAGGAGAATAAGAACAAAGTTGTTTGGTTTGTTTTTTTAACTACTATGACTGCAATTAGAGCCGGGCCTTTGAGATCATCTAGTCCAGTCTCCCTATTTTGCAGATGATGCTAATGATTTGCCCAAGTTCCCACGGTATCATTTGTTTTAAAAGAACTTGGACCACCTGCTGGTTCAGGGCTGGGGCTGGCAGATCCAAGGCCAAGTCTAATTCATCCCTAAAGATCGGACTACATTACAGGAGAAAAGTATGATGAATGTCACGGGTAGTAGTTTGCCCCACCTAAACCTCATGGGCCAACAAGATGACCCCAGCTCCCCTCTCCTCAAAGGAGAGCTCATCTGGCTTTGTCCCAGGTACTTTACTAAAAGGAACGCAAAATACCAAGCAACTTCCTCTTTCATTCCTTTTCATTCAGTCTCAAACACTGCACTAATAGCACTGCTAAAAGAAACCACTTCATTCTACACTGAATAATCGTAAAAAATTAATGGTCAATAAGCAAATTCATTAGCTTCCCATACATGGAAGCTACTTTATGAAGCAGAATAATGAGCACAAATTATTAAATCCAAAACTTCCACCTGCAGAGTCCTAATCTTAAATTAAAAAAAAAAAAACACTTCAAGTATGGATGGACTTGATCAGCATAAAACAACTGAGATCTGAAGCTTTGTGGCAAGGAGCCATCACCGGAGGTGACACTACCAGTGAAGATCTTTTCGTAGGAAAGGTTAGCGGGTCTCATTAACAAACTGTTTCTTTTTAAATGACAATCAAAACCAATTTGTCATTGAAAAAATTCCTTTTATTTTTATGAAACTTTACGGTTTGCAAAGCATTTTCCTCATAAACAGCCTTGGTTTAGGTAGTGCAAGTATTATTGTCCCCATTCTACCAAAGAGAAAATTGAGGCTCTGGGATACTAAATGTTCTACCGTGGTCTTATGGCTAATAAGAATCTTGATGAAACAGGAGACTTGATTCTGAGGCTGGTATAGAACAGACACAATAAAAACTTTGTGATTGATAGAAAGAAAAGGAAAAGGATGGGGGCAGGAGAAAACCATCCATGTGCATGTATCTTGGAAGCTTTGATGCCATAGAGAAGGAGGACAGAGTAGAAGAAGAGTCATTGTCTCTGGAAAGTCACTGGAGATAAAATTCAAGAAAGAAGCCACAGGAAGCCCTCAAAGCCTCAATAGAAATGATGCACGAAGCCTAGGAAATAAGCCATAAAAGCTGGATGGCCTAATGCAACCTCACAGGTATCACTGACTTCACAGAAAGAGAACCATGACTGCAACAGAGCTCTAGACAGGTAGACCTTCTTCAAATGAGACAGGGAAAATGTGTGTGCATGTATGCAGAATGAAACATGTTATCTACATGGTACATGTATATTTACATTCAATTTATATATAATGATTTAGAAATATGTTGCATAGATCTCTAAATTACATGTGTTTGTGTTTCCTTTGGTAGTAAGCACTTAATACAGGATTATTATTGGGTATATGTATGTACATGTATAGTTCTAGAGAGGTCTACCTTCTTGAAACAAAAAAGCTAGATAAAATGAGAGGATTGGCATAGTAAAGGGATAATAAATTTGTTCTTGTTGCTATTGTTCAGTTGTTTTTCAGTCGTGTCTGACTCTTCATAACCCTGTTTGGGGTTTTCTTGGCAGAGAAACTGAAGTGGTTGGCCATTTTCTTCTCCAGCTCATTTTACAGATGGAGAAACTGAGGCAAATAAGGTAAAGTGAGTGTCTGAGGTTTTGAACTCATGAAGATAAGAATTCCTGACACCAGGTCCACACTCTATGCTGAGCCACCTATCTGATGACATAATAAAAAATGTTTTATATATATAGCATTATTTATAAATATATGTATGTATAATATATATTGCATTACATGTATATATAGGTCATACACAGTGTTAATTCTCTCATTTTACCCGTTTCATTTGAAGGTTTATCTAATCATAATTGTGTGTATTCATACATGTGCACATATAATACATATATTATACATGTACACACAGATCCATATTAGAACAAGATTATCTATTCACCCGTGTAAATTGTATCGTACATGTATAATTCACACACATATATAACCATATATGCATAGCTACATGAGCCACTGTATATTATATACTGGTTCATCCATATATATATGTACATGTATATATACTATGTATGCTAATGCACTCCCATTTGAGCTGTCTGTTTCATTTGAAGAAGCTATGTCTGACGTGCACGTACCTAGAGTACATCTGTACAATGCTCTTTCTCACCCATAACAATCCTTTCCTAAGTCCTCACTACAGAAAGAATGGCAATATCTACTTCCCTCCACATATATACATACAATGCTATATGTGTTTTGTATATATGTACATCCATGTATATACTATATGCATGGTGCTACGCCTCTCCAGTAACAAATCCTTTACTAAATGTTTACTACAAAAAGAAGAGAAGTAGCGAGCTGGTCCAGTGGACAGGGGCTGAAATCAGGAATATCTGAAGTCAAATCCAGCCTCAGACACTCAGTAGCTGTTTGATGCTGGGCAAGTCATTTAACTTCTATTTGCCACGATCCCCTGGAGAAGGAAATGGCAAACCGCTCCGTTCTCTTTACCAGGAATAGCCCCAGGCGGGCACCAAGGGTCAGATGTGAGAGAATGTCTGAGCAAATGGCACAAAAAGAAAGGCAAATGTATTCGGGAAAGGAAATGCAAAAACCAGAAGTGGGCACAGTGGTAGGGATCATCTGACTAAAGACCAATGGAGGAACCATTAAAGCTACTTTGCCATCAGTATGTAAAATTAACTACCAGCAAAGAAAAGAGGAAACCCAGGAGGTAAGTCACAATCACAAGCCTGGCCCAGGGACAAAGTGTACAGAAGTAATGGGGGGCTTTGATTTCCCACCCATTTGCTGGAATTCTCTGTCTGTCTTGATCTCTCCACCACCCCACCCAACAAAACACAACAGATTCGTTGATCCCATCTTGACTTGCTTTAATGATAATTTCCTCCATCACAAGTTCCCCCACAAGATCTATTTGGATCTGTCAGAGTGATCACTGACTCTGTGACACAGGAGACACAGGCTGGGCACTGTCTACCATGCACTCTAGTCTTGTGGAAAATAGATTCTGAAGGGTTGGGGGAAGTGTCAAGAGGATGCTGGGGGCTAACGTTCTTCAGGTGCAAAGGGACAGCACATCAAACCAATCAGAGATGCCAGCCCTTAGCTCTACACTCAGATCTTCCTTCCTCAATTCTTGTAGCATGGAGGGGAAATCCTAAGGTCTTCCCATGATATGATGAGAACAGAATCTCCACTAAGGTTCTAATTACACTGGAAAGCTTCAAGTGCAGGCTTTGTGATGAACTGTATATCTGTTATCTAAGGACCAATCTGGTTAAATTTGCAGACATCATCAGATTTGCTGCAGGAAAATGTTTCTTCCCCTTCCTTCCACTGCAATTCTCAAAGTCCATCTGCTAAGCTGTAGGAGGCTGTGACCGATGTTAGTAAAAGGATCAAGGAGTACCCATGGAGGGCTGACAGGTACACACCTGTGATCGTGAGAGACGGACAGACACAGACACAGTGACAGACAGAAACAAAGCCAGCCAGAGACAGAATCTGACAGAGAACCCACACCAAAAAAATCACAGATCTAAATAGCAGTGACATAGAGAAAGAGCATACCATAGTGAGCAATTGTTTACAATAGCACGATATCCTTTTTTCTTAGCATCTTTCCACATAGGACAATCTATATTAAAGAACTTATTAAGTCTGAGATGTGGGATCCTATTGTACATAGGAAGCCAATGATAAAAACCATGCCTCATTGCAAGCCTGTATAATCAACCTTTGTTTCAAGGAACTTGATGAGAAAAATAAAGCTTGACGTAGTCAAGCCAAGTACGTACGTATGGCTTTTACAAATAATCAAAAGAGCACTCCGAACTCGTCTAGTTCTCCCAAATGGCTCAAGGACAAAAAGTCAGGCCACTCCTTTAATAATAAAATATACAGAAATGCTGCCATAACAGAGATAGGAACGGCTAGGAAAATCGGAGAATGACGACAGCAAGGGGACTCAGGAGGCTCGAGTTGGCTCTCTAGGCTGTGATGAGTTTTAATGAAACAATGACAGACTTGTTCTGTTCTGAAGGTCACTTGAAGAGCATCATGGAGTAAAAGGGTGACCTTGGTCTAAGTTCAGGAAAGGAGTCTGATGATATTATCCTTGGCTTCCCTGCTACCATTTTAAATCGGTCCAGTGGACAAGATAAATGGCCCGTCCATGGTGAGAGGGTTTTTTTTTTTAATTCTGTTATCAGATGAGAGCAGGGAAGATGGAAAGCTATTTCTGTATAAGCTGTATCTACTGAGGGGGAAATAATTTCAGCTCATTTCAGCCGACTTTGACTATGAATCATTGCAGAGAAGTCCTGGGCTCAGCTGCAACTTTCAGAGAGACACAAGCAAAGACTATGCGGATATTGTAGGTCCTGTGCCATAGAAAAGCTCTCTGGGTATCTGCCTTTCACTATGATGCAAAAGGCATTTGTGCAGCATCCTAAGTAACTGAGAGCTCTCCCCAGACTGATGGATGCTGCCAGCATCATTATGCACCAAAGCAGCTGATGCTTTGTAAGAGGGAACACTCCTCTGAAGTGCCAACATCATAATTATGCTTTCGTCTGAGCTTATAATACAGGCAAAGATGCTCATTTGGGGAAGGAATGTGTGCATTCATGTCTATATTCAAGAGGAAAATAATGTGAATGTTTAAATGAGTCATCATAATTCCTCCTGAAAGAAGCATGTCGTCATTCAAGGCTCTCATTTTTACTTGAGAGTGTGAAGTACTTCCTGCTGCCACCAGAGAATCTGTCTGAATCACAGAAACCTTTTTCTTCTTAAAGGAAAGAGGAATCTATTTATTCTAATGAAATTCAGATAAAGATGAAAAGAGGATATGCAAAGTGTGCAACCTACTGAAATGCAGAATTCCAGTTGGTCAACTAAGTACATCTTTTGGAATAGCCACCAGAATGGAGAACTGTCTTCTCTTACCTCAGTCTACCTTTCCATTTTGAATACTAAAAAGCAATTCTGAATAGAAAAGTAATCATCAGTAACTGCAGAAACTTTCCTTCTGGAAGCTAGCAGAAGCTCTCGTGATCCAAATGGGGGAGCCCACGATGAGAATTTTCCTCCAAGAACAACAAAACAAAATGTATGTTGCCATTTGGACAGACATGGTTTGGAGCTGGCTAATAACTCAGTAGCAACAAGAAAAGAGTTAAAATAGTCTTGAATCTTAGTTCTACTGATTCTCACACAGCATTTGCAAAGGGTGACCACAGAATTTCCTACTAGTAGAAGACAAATTAATCTCTCTTCTCCAGGTAATGGATCTCTTTCAATGAGTACCCCGATGACCTATTAAAGAAGATGACTTAATAATTAAAATGCACTGGTTCATGATCATCAAGCTCATTAAACTTAACTTTGCTGTAGATGGACTGACTTGTAAATAGTTAATTTAGGGCATCATATACAAGAAAAACCACATTGGCAGCTTTGGAGGTTTCAAAGGCACCAACCTGTAACCCAAAGGATGGAGAGAAATCTCTGTAAGTGAAGGGTTAAAAAAATCAGCTGCTTTCTCAATGTCTAGCAAACTGACTAAAACATTTTTTCCTCTAAACCTACATCTCTTTCAAACTGCCGTCCTGCTATGGGCACTGCCATGCACCTAAGCATACTCCCATCCCTGATCTTCCTCTCTATCCTCCCCCATATTCAGCCCATTGCCACATTTAACCTTTCTGTCTTCATCTCTCATCTCCTCTGCCTCCCCTGCCCCTCTGCTGGGGTTGGGGGCTGGGCTAGAAGCTCCAGGGCCTCCATTTAAAGGAGGAAGGGGGCTCAGCACAGTTTTCTCCCCATTTCCCTAAGGTACTCTGCTTTGGATCTTCTTTGGAACACTCCATCATTGGACTTTTGAACGTCCTGCCCCCTGCGGGTACCACCCTCTGCTTCTCAGCTCCTTTTGTGTATTCCCCCATCAGGCTATAAAATGTTCGAGGGCAGAGCCTTGGTTTTGACTTCTGTTTGTCTCCTGAACACAGTGCCTGGCACATGGCTAGTGCTCAGTAAGTGCCTGGGCTATGTCTGCTTCTCTCCACAAATAAGGCCATTCTCATCTCAGCCTCAGGCTCACTCTCTCTCTCTCCTCCACCCCGTCACCCCCTTGTGGTCTCTCTCTGCCTCCAGAGCCCATAAGCCTTTATTGAGCACTTTCTGGGTTCCCAAGGCTAGTGGCTGGTGATAAACTGTAACAGAAGAGTCCCTATAGCATACACAGCAACTAGTAGCTGTCTGACTCCCTCTTCCTGGGCCTGGACTTAGACTGCCTAGCTCTTGGCACCTGCTCTTCATCATCAGGCCATCAAGATGCCCAGAAGTTACCAAGTGGCTGTGATTTGCCCAGTAATACCAAGTTAGTAGAGGTCAGAGGTTATGCTGGAGGCCACCCTTCTTTTCTTTAAGGCTGCTCTCTAGCCACTCTCTAACACTGCCTCCTTGTCACAACCTAAATACTATTTTTTAAAAAATCTTTTAATTTCTGGCTTTAAATTGCTACTAAGCATCACTTCTAAGACAGAAGAGCAACAAGGGCCAAGCAGTGGGGGTTAGGTGACTTGCCCAGGGTCACACAGCAAGGAAGTGTCTGAGGCCACATTAGGACCCAGGACCTCTACAAACAAAACCAATGCAACCAAAATTAGAAGGGAAAACAACAAACTGGGAAACAATCTTCATAACAAAAACCTCTGACAAAGGTCTAATTATTCAAATTTATAAAGAGCTAAACCAATTGTACAAAAAATCAAGCCATTCTCTAATTGATAAATGGGAAAGGGACACGAATAAGCAATTTTCTGTTGAAGAAATCAAAACTATTAATAAGTACATGAAAAAATGCTCTAAATCTCTAATAATCAGAGAAATGCAAATCAAAACAACTCTGAGGTATCACCTCACACCTAGCAGATTGGCTAACATGATAGCTATGGAAAGTAATGAATGCTGGAGGGGATGTGGCAAAGTGGGGACACTAATTCATTGCTGGTGGAGTTGTGAATTGATCCAACCATTCTGGAGGGCAATTTGGAACTATGCCCAAAGGGCGCTAAAAGACTGTCTGCCCTTTGATCCAGCCATAGCACTGCTGGGTTTATGCCCCAAAGAGATAATAAGGAAAAAGACTTGTACGAGAATATTCATAGCTGCACTCTTTGTGGTGGCCAAAAATTGGAAAATGAGGGGATGCCCATCAATTGGGGAATGGCTGAACAAATGGTGGTATATGTTGGTGATGGAATACTATTGTGCTCAAAGGAATAATAAACTGAGGAATTCCATGTGAACTGGAACAACCTCCAGGAAGTGATGCAGAGTGAGAGGAGCAGAACCAGGAAAACATTGTACACAGAGACTTGTGGTACGATCGAATGTAATGGACTTCTCCATTAGTGGCAATGCAGTGACCCTGAACAACTCAGCGGGATTCATGAGAAAGAACACTATCCACATTCAGAGGAAGAACTGTGGGAGTAGAAATACAGAAGAAAAACAACCTCTTGAATATATGGGTCAAGGGGAAATGGCCAGGGATATAGACTCTAAATGACCATCCTAATGCAAACATCAACAACATGGACATGGGTTCTGATCAAGGACACATGTAATACCCAATGAAATTGGCTTTGGAAAGGGTGGGTGGGTGGAGGGGAGGGAGGGAAATAATGTAACTCCTGTAACCAAGGAATAATGTTCTAAATTGACTAAATAAATTAATTTTAAAAAAAAGAAAGAACCCAGGACCTCCCAATTCCATGCCTGGCTCTCTATCCACTGGGCCACCCAACTGTCCCCTTAATACCAACTGAATCCAACCCCCCCCCCTTTGAATCCTCTCACTTTTTTGTTTCTGCCTCGGTTCTTGCATACAGAGGGACTCAGTTCCTCTGTTATTGCTGCCCACAGTGCCTGACTTGAATAGAACTTTACCCAGACAAGAAGACAGGATAGGGAAAAGAGTCCTCCCAGCTGTGCCTCAGACTTAACTGGATCCTTCCTAGAAGCTACTTCTTTGCCCTTGGTCCCCAGATCTCTCTGCAAAATGAGGACTCAACTAGCTTAATTCCAAGCTCTCGGGATTCCAGTTCACCTTGTCCTGAGCCTTCCCTCCCAAGGGCCCCTATGAATTCCTCCTCTGAATAACTTCTCTCCTTTGGCCTCTGGACTGGCCATTCATCACATTCTTATGATTTAAATTTGTTTGAGTCATTAGAACTAGCAGTTCTGCAAGCAGAGCCTCACTTCTACACTGGAATCTTAATGACTGATGGGGAAAAAAGATGGAGGATTAAAGAGAATCTTCTTCTAACTCAAGGGAGCTCTAGCTAGCAAGGAAAAGGTTGTGGCTATGGAGGTCGGGTTAAGATGCTTGAGCCACCTTCCCTGGCGTGCTGGCCAAACTCTGCCCTTCAGGGAGCACAATTTCTGGCAGTATGCTATCAGTCATTTGGAAATAGTCTCCACTTGCTAACAACCTCTTAATCAGGTAAAAGATAGTTTGGAATATTCTGGAATAGCATTGCCCCAAAATAAGTTTTATTTTTTTAAAAAACCCTCACCTTCTAACTCGGAATCAATGCTGGGTATTGGTTCTAAGGCAGAGGACTGGTAGGGGCTAGGCAATGGGGGTTAAGTGACTTGCCCAGGGTCACACAGCTGGGAAGTGTCTGAGGCCAGATTTGAACCTCCTGTCTCTGGGCCTGGTTCTCAATCCACTAAGCCACCTAGCTGCCCTCAGAAATTTTATTTGGATCCATCATATTGCTTCCATCCTCAGGCTGTAATTTGGGGCAGGGCTATTTCCTTACTAACTCTGGCTTCAGTCTGCATCTGCTCCCCAGGCTCCAGCTTTGCCACCCAAAATCTTTTGGCACCATCACCCTTTGAAAGAGGTTGGCTGTCCCTGTCAGCAAACCAGGAAGGGAGTCCCTCCTCAGGCTGAAGGCTGCTGAAGGTCCCCATCCAAAAAGACGTTTCGTAGTGATTTACTTGAAATTAGAGTCTTTGGGGTTAAAGATTTACCCAGAAAGACTCTGTTAAAATGGAAGAACAGCACATCAGCCCATTACCATCTGTCATCCCAGGAACATGAATTATGCAATTTACATACTAACTCCATTTGATTAGGTGAGAAAGTTGGGGTGTCCTTCGAAGCCAAGAGCCCAGAGATCCTGACAGGGAAATGCAGGTTGGGAGGAGATCCTGAATGGGTAAAGAGTAAGCAGAGGAGGTATTGGGGGGGATATTTCTATTCTCAGATATTAAATGCAACTTTGAACTTGTCAAAAATAAACAATGTTTTTTTCTTTCTTAAAAGGCAGTGGTTTTTAATCCAGTTGGGAATGGGAGGACGTGTGTGGTCTTAGAAGGGTTTAAAATCATCCGACCATCTGAAAACAAGGGAAACCGGAAGCTCAAGTCAACAGGCTGGCTCCTGCCACCCCAAGGCAGAGGAGCGTTGATGGGCGACAGTTACCCAAGATGCTCTCTGCAGGCCTCTGCCTGCCCTTTCCTAGATCTCAGTCATGCAGCTTTTTCTAACCTCTTCCTGTCCTAAGATCATTACTAAGTATCAATGAAAGGCAGAAGAGTGGTAAGGGCCAGGCCCTGGGGGCTAAGGAACTTGCCTAGGGAGCTGGGGAGTATCTGAGGCCACTTTTAAACTCAGGACCTCGCATCCTCAGGCCTGACTCTCTACCCACTGAGCCACAGTCATATTCCTTGCTCCCCCTTATACCTGGGGGTCACTGTCCAGAATCCAGGCCTGGCTCATCTCTGTCCATGTCCCAGCTCTCACAGAGGGCCATGGGGCAAGACAAGTATTAGTTCTGAGGCACAGTTCCAGGTTTCCCACTTGACAGAGCTAGGACTCCAGAGCCCAAGATCTTAGCTCCCACTGCTGAGGAGAACTCCAAGGGCTCATCCTCTAGCAGGTGATAGCTGGATCGGGCCCAAGGGGTCACTGATGCCCCAACAACAGGCTGGGGTGAAGGGTGGGGAGGAGGAAGGAGCACGGGGTAAGCCCTGGCCTGGGTTGTGCTGCTAAACGCTCGTGAATCCTCATACTCTGGAGCCAGGGGCTCTTATAATTCCCATTTCACAGTTAGGGAAAGTGAGGCAAACAGCAGGGAAGAGACCTGCCCAGGGTCACACAGTGAGAAAGTGCTCAAGTCACCTCAGGGCTTAGGACTTCCTGACTCCAGGCTGGCCTCTATCCAGGTGCCCTTCCACATGTTCAAACACACATTGATGAAGCAGGGCCCAAGATGCTAGGGGGACAGAGCAGCACTTTAGGAAGATCCTTGGGTGACTGTGAAGGATGGGCAGGAGGGAAAGACACTGGAAGGACAGGCCTGAGGTGGGGAGACACTGGGAGGAAGACAAGTCCAAGAGAGGGAGATCCTGGGAAGGAGGCCTCTGGACACAACCTCTACCTCCCTTTCCCATCTCTATCCACCAGGCTCAAGCCTTGGCTTCTTTCTGCCTCCACCTGGCATCAGGCACTCCTACTGGATCTCCCAGCCTCCTGCTCCAGGCTCCAGCTCTGCAGCACTCAGCTTTCCAAAGGCTCCAGCTCCAGGTTACTTTTGTTTCTAGGTGGCATTCTGGTTTCCATTACAGACTGCACCAACAACTAAGGATACCATAAACATTCTACACCTCGATGGAGACTTGCAGAAATCCTTCCTCCTCCCTTAGAATCAGTTCTAAGACAGAAGAGCCTCCAGGGTGCTGCAGTTGGGGTGAAAGAACTCACCTCAGGTCACACAGCTAGGAAGTGTCTGACGCCCAATTTCTCTAGTTTTCTCACTCAGACAGCAAGTCATTGAACATCTATTAAGCACCTAGTTTGTGCCAAGCACGGTGCTAAATGCTGGAGACACAAAATGATGCAAAAGACAGTCTCTGTTCTCAGGGAGCTCACAATGCAATGTGGCAGACAACACACACACAAGCTGTATACAGGAGGGAAGGCCTGAGAATCGAGGGAGATCAGAAAAGGAATCCTAGAAAAGCTGGCACAGGAAACAGTACAAGAAAATACAAAGTCAGAAGATAAAGAATATTTTGTTTAAGAAACAGTAAAAAGGGGGCAGCTAGGCAGCACAGTGGATAGAGCACCAGGCTGAAGTCAAGAAGGCCTGGGTTCAAATGTGGCCTTAGACTTCCTAGCTCTGTGACCCTGGGCAAGTGACTTGATCTAGCCTTCATCGCCCTTCTGTCTTAAGAACTGATATTAGGACAGAAGGTAAGGGGAAAGAGGGAGAAGAGGAGAGACACACACAGAGACAAAGACAGAAAGAGAGAGAGGAAGACAGACGGAGACACAGAGAGGAAAAAAAAGTAAAGGCAGAGATAGAGAGAAGAGGAGAGAGACAGAGAGAAACAAAGAGAGAGAAGAGACAGAGAGAGGAGAGAGAAGGAGAAAAGGAGAGTGAGACAGAGACAGAGAAGAGTAAAAAGACCAGGGTTACTGGTTTTCAGAATGCCTGTGGATGTGGTGGGAGGGGAGAATGGGGCTTTGCATGTGAACAAGCATTGTATATTGATCCCAGAGGAGGCAGGGAGCCCCTGAAGCTTACTGGGTAGAGGGTGCCCTGTTCAGAATGGCCATTGAGGAAGATCCTTTTGATGGGTGGGAGGAAGATGGATTAAAATTTAGTTGTCAGGCATACTATAAAACTGTTCGGATCTGACAGTAAGTCTGAATCAGAAAGGAACTATTCACCAGCACTTCAAAAGAATATTGGCAAAGCAAAAATGATCATTAATGAATCCAAACAGAATCACTGACTAAATTCTGCCTCATCACTGGATTGTGTTTTGTGTGAATGATGCCCCAAAGTAGCCAACATCCTATATTTCCCAAGGGACCACCTCATCTGGAAGACATCAGGCAGAGCAGTAAGTACATCAGCCCTAGATGGCACAGAACAATACAATCTCCGATGTTATCCGATATTTCTCATGGATGTGAATCCCAAATCTAGTCAACTTCACATTCTATTACTGGGAAAATTCCAGACACCCCAGGCGTCCTCCACTTAGAATGAAATGGCAGGTTTGGGTCGCTCCACATTGGCACTCTTCAGTTACTGAGGCCATGGCAAGTTGGATTTGAGCAAGTGTCAAAGCAAAATGCTCAAGGGTGCAGCCATGTTTTCGTGGAAACCAAAACAACCAAATAAAAGTATCTCACAATAAACATTTCCAGGATTCAAGGCTCTCTTAGCCTATTAGTAAACGGAGCCTGGCTGAAGGATGCCCCCTGAAGCCACTACCAGCTTTTACAAAGTCTCTTATATACCTATATTGACCTTCACAAAGACCCTGCTTGGCAGCAACGCAGGAAAGATTAAACTGTAAACTAGGTAAGAACTGGAGATTGCCACGGGAGGTGGCAGGCCAAATTGGTGCTGAATTTCAATCTAGAAGGCAACTGAAAGAATGGGAAATGTCCCTTTCTAATGCTTTGGGGAATCGTTCTTGCTTATTTTCCGAGTCTTTCTCCGAGTTTGGTAGAGTTCTCTGGAGGAATCCTTAACTGCCCTGGACCTCCTTGTGACTCCAGGCCTTGCATCTAATATTAAAGAATAATAGGGTCAAAGGGCCCTCTTGCATTTTGTCCAACTTGGAGCCTTACTAAGAATCTCCACTTCAATTTACCTGAGAAGTCAAACCCAGCCTTTGCCTGAAGACATTTACCATTATAATGACTCTATCTCCCAGAGGTCCCTTCCCCTGTAGATAGCTCCATCAGTCAAATCTGCCTCCCTGAACCTTACCCAGTGCTCCTTGCTCTTCTTTCTCTGGGGCCAAACCCAAGGAGCCTGGTTCCCCTTCCCCCTGGTCTACCTTCATGCAGATTTTAGCATCAGAATTGGGATTCTGGGAAGTATTCATTCCTTAGTCCCTTTCTCCTCTGTGAAAGGGAACAGTACAAGTCATTTGCCAGTGATGCATGGCCAATCTGTTAATCACTCACCTTTGCGCAAGTGTATACAATTAGACTCTAAATCTCCTTGCCAAGAAGTAACAAAATAACCTTCCAATTCCCTGCCATTTTAAACAAAATGAGTGTGTGAACCCCTTAGAGTTATGAGAGTTTATACAATCAGACTGATTGGAGCCTCAATTTAGAAAATAAAACATGAAAGTTGAAAAATCACATCACAATTACTCCTCTTTTATACAGCTCTGAATGTGACTTTGCAAAGTGTCCATTTCTAGCAACTACCATTCACTAAGGAACTTTGGGGCTCTCTCCATACAAAGTCAAGTAGGGAATTATTTGGACAACTAAAGCCACAAGGAAGGGGTAGAACTTCCCCTTGAAAATATCCCCTGGAAAATGGCCTTGCACTCGAGCCCCCCATAGATGGCGACATCAGATCTAACTTGCCATGGCTTCCACTAAAGCAAAGAACCTTTCAGAGTCTGCTAGTTGGGTCAAGATAATTTCCTCAATCTCTATTTTCATGTCCCAATATAGAACCTTTAGGTAGTGTTAGGTTTAATGTGTTACTAAGCTATATAGCAATAATTAGAATACAGAGAGATAAATGCCAGAGAAAGGATTCTTTCCTATTCCCTGTTATGCAAGGCCAGGGGGAAAATCACTGTGGGCTCTTTAAGGAATATTGGATTTGTGGGAAAGCAGTTTGGATTCTGGCCACTCTTGTTCGGAGAGGTGGATGGTGACTTTTCTCAGTTAGAGACTTTGGCCAAACTTAACTTGGAAACCTTACAGGAACATCTGTGAAGGTAGGAAGAGTTTTTGGTGGATTGGAAAGCTGTTCTGACAGGGAGAAGCAGCTGTCAAGTGAGGGCACTGTTTGCTCACATTGAACAGCTGAGCTCTGATGGCTCTGCTGGGAAGAGTGAGAGAAGCCATTTTGATGTCCAACAGTGACATTGGTCAGTTAGAGAAGACGACTTGGTACTTTTGATTCATATTTTAAGGAGGTTAAGAATAGTTAAAGTTTATAAATTAGAACAAGGTTAGAAAGGTAGATTTGGGGTTTAGGCAGACAGTTGTAGAATAGTTTAAGAAGGTTCACTTTTGGTGAACAAGAAGAAGATCCTTGCGGATAAGTTTGGTGGGATATATATTTAGTCAATCTTAGATTTAGATTGTATCTCTCTACCTCCTTATTCTTTCCCTGCCTCTCCTGATAGTAATAATACATTTTGTTGGATTATACTGTATACGGCAAGTTATCAACCACCGATCATCAGAGCTCCCTGATGGCTTAGCTGATCTATATCAACTGGCCATAGAGATCAATAACCAATAACAAGTTCAATGTCATAATAACAGGAGACAGCTAGAAATGTTCCACTGAACCAATATTCTCAAAATATAGCTATTCATCAGAGTCCTTTTTGGGCTTTTCTTTGCATTCCCAATTTTGAGAAATCCCTGATGACTACATTTACTAAAGCTAAAAATAGGAATTAGTGAATGCTATGGGTTTGGTTTCTTAGCATTGTGCTCCTATCTTCACAACAACCTCAGCAGATCCAGGTCTGGAGTGGTGTCCAATGCCATAGTCATCTAGTGCTTAGAGGTTTGCAAAGAGCTTTCTTTGTGGCAAATTTGTGAATCTTGGAGTGAAGATTCCATTATTCTAATTTTACAGATGAGGGAATGAATACTCCAGAAGAAACCTTAGTTTCTTATGAATAGAATGAAAGAATCCAAGCTGTAGTGATAGAAGGGACCTCAGAGGTCACCTAATCTGACCCCTCCCTTTTATTTGGTTTTTAATAGTACTTAAAACAGATGTTTGATGAGTTTTTAAGGCAGTTCTATACCATCGATAGGTAACTTTGATTTAATGGCTATTTCTATTGGTTGGCTGCTCCCCTGAGGCCTTCCAGGGCTCCATGTCAACCCAATCTCTGCCACTGTTCATTTAAATAGAATCCCTGCTGGCAGATAACTCAAGTTGGTACTCTATTATTTGGTGACCTGCCTGTGCTCTTAGCATTCTCGGCCTTTCAGTTATAATCTTTTTTATGCATTTTCTATGTATAATATTGTGGGGGGGGGAAGACGTGCATTTAGAGACCTGCTCAAAAGCATTGTGGATCTTTGTCCATACCATCAGCCATTCAGCTTGTTCTCACCCAAAGAGTACAACACTCAAACACTCCCATCATCCCAGTTCATACAGCTGGGTGGGATGGCGAACAACTCCATCTGACTGTAAACCTTAAAATTTCTTAGACTTATGAATGTTGGAAATTTCACCATTGGAAAATTTCATACTTGGAAAAAATTTCCTACTGATAATAAGAACTCTATTGGAATGTGAACCCCCTTGGCATGGAAGGATCCTTCTCCTCCCTACTTAAGACTACTTTAGGACAGAAACCTTTTGCTAAACAATGGAAAGGGTTTTGACCTATGCTTAAGCATAGAACAGGAAGTTCTTTGAGTCATGATTGATTTTAGAATTGATACAATAGAGATACTTGGAATGACAGAACCAGGTCTTGGAAAATACAATCTCCACCCTACTTAGAGTAACAGGATTTAAGAAGGGCTGCAGCAAGATCAAGATTTAATTATTTGAGAATGTGACCTTCAACGGACGTGTGCAAAGCCACAGACCTCTGGGTGGTCCTGGGTTAAACTAGAGCCACAATTGGCACAGGGGAGACATCGACAGTGATTGGTAGATGTGAGAACTGAGGGGAGGGAACTTAGATGGTTTCCTTAAAGATAGCGGGGTCTGAGGACAGAGAGAGGAGAGAGGTCCTGGAGGGAGAGCTCCTGGAGAGGTCTTGAAGGAGGCTGTGTAAGGAGAACTGAGGAGGAGTCAGGAGGAGAAGGCTCTGGAAACATTTCTTGAAAGGAGGCTCTCTTGAAGGTGGAGCCTGAGGTTGGCATGAGAAGCCTTATCTAGAGAGATCTTGGGTGAGTGATAAAACCAACTGACTGATTTATTCATTCTTATTCCTTTCTTACTTTCTCTCTTTTTCTATTGATTAATCAGTGTATTGTAAATTAAATTTCTCTATAAAACCCAGTTGGCTTGGGCATATTCATAAATTGGGAATATATTCCCTAGCGACCATCTTATATTTATATAAAACCAAGACACAGTAGAAAACATATTTCAGCGGTCATAATTGATATATATATATATATATATATATATATATATTTCCCTTGCTCCCAAACATTTTAATTATCACATGACCGAGGAGAAAACTCAGGGCCAGGAAGGTTAAGTTAGTACAAGGTCACAGGCAGGGAAGTCAGCAAAGGGAAACTTTTAATCCAGCTTCTCTTTTTGTAAAATCCAGCTTCTTCTGACTCCAATGCAGATAACACACTGGCTTTTATGAGGAAGAAAGTAACAGCACAAACACATCTTCATTGGACTTTATTTGCAAAAGTTTGGCTCTGATCTGCTAAACTATATGTATAATACTAAAATTAAAGGCTCTAAGGTTTTATTATTTTGAAGCATAATTCTATTACTAAGAACTTTTACTAGATGCAATGCAAGAAATATGGATTACTTACTTTCTGTTCAACATTGTTTTGATCAGAAAGATGGCTATTGCCCCTTATATCCTAGCTGGGGGGTGGGGGTGGTGAGGGAAGCGAAGAGAGGAAACAATGCATACACAGGTAGGTAAACACAAAATATACTGATTATGGTTTGGTTGGGTTTTGAGGACTGATCAAGGGCAAGGGGGAACAAATGATTTGAGGATATAGGAAAGGCTTCTTATAGGAGACTGACTTGAGCTCATCTTTGAAGAGCACAAGGGATTTCAAGAGGCCCAAGAGGTGGTAGTAAGGAGGGAGACTATTCTTAACATGGGAGAAAGGCAAGAGAGATGAGAGATGGAATATCCTATAATGGGGAATACCAGAGAGACTAGTTTGGCTGGGCTATGGGAAATAATATATAATTAATCTGGAAAGACAGATTGGGACCAAACACCAAATTCATTTTGTAGCATTAGGGAGTTTCTGGTGTTTTTTTTTTTTTTAACCCTTACCTTCTGTCTTGGAGTCAATACTGTGTATTGGCTCCAAGGCAGAAGAGTGGTGAGGGCTAGGCAATGGGGGTTAAGTGACTTGCCCAGGGTCACACACCTGGGAAGTGTCTGAGGCCAGATTTGAACCTAGGACCTCCCATCTCTAGGCCTGGTTCTCAATCCACTGAGCTACCCAGCTGCCCCCTAGGAGACTTTTAATACACTGTTGGGTTCCATATCTTGCCGTATCACATTTTTCCATTCTTGGTATTTGAGTATGGCTTCATAAGAAATCTATACATCACCTTTCTTTGTTAAATGTTTTTTCATTTTAGGAATACCAAAATTAAAAAAAAACCCTCTTCCAACAATAAATGGTCTAATAGAGAAGAGGTTTGCAGAGCAACTAACTAACCAAAATGATACTTGAAGTTGCTGTTGTCCACAGTGAAAGGCTGAGTGTGTAAATGAGAGCAGTTTCCCATGCTTGACCTGGATGGTCCTGCAGCCTCCTAAACCTGTCTATATTTTTTCTACCCTATTTCCTTTCTCTTCATCTCTCTTCCCTCTCATGTGCCTCTCTCCATTCCATGTTTGATTTCATCTCACCTTTCTTGCTTTCATTTTGCCTTTAACTTTTTCTCTCTTCCCTCTTTTCCTTTCTCCCCCCACCCCCATACTGGCTTCTTTTCCTTAACTGATCAAAATGTAGTTAGATGTAAATGAAAATATATAGATTTTTATTAGATTTTTATACTGCTTGTTTGTTATTTTTTAATGGATAATTAAACATTAAAGAATAATTTCTCTTTAAAAAGTTTGTTACTTGTGTGCAAATTCTGCAAATGACTTTTTCTATGAACCAGTAATATAATGGTAAAAAAAATTCCCTGCTCCTGCCATAACTGAAATGAGTGACTAATGTGAGAATAACCACCATTATGGCAAGCTAATTGATATGAAGCATTGTAGAGAAACCAGTCTAAAATTTGAGATGATCAAGGTCTGTCTCCAATACTAGCTGTGACCTTAAGCAAGTCATTTAACTCTGCAGTGCCCAAGAAAAATTCTAAGCCTCTAAAATGGAAAACAGGGTTCATCTGCTTTGGTAAAGGAGTTCCCTTATTGAGTTGACTCCCTACAAAAAAGGATAGGCAACTAAAGATTTGGGGAATAGAGAGTCTTTTGGCAACCCTCTAATCATATCCTGAAGCCATAGCCTATTCCATAAATCTTAGGACTATTTTTTTCTCTTTCCCCCATATTAGTCATGTTGCTGGGAAAATAAGCAAGAAAAAAGAAGTAAAAAAATTATGCTTTGATCTGCCCTGGAGAATTCATGTATTCTCTCTCTGACAGTAGATTGAATTTTTTTATCATGAGTCCTTAGGAATTGTGAATACTGACCAGACTAATCCTTAATCATCATTATAATACTGCTTTTACTATGTATGGTATTCTCCTGGTTCTGCTCACATCACTTTGTATCAGTTCATATAGTATTCCCAGATTTTTCTGAAACTTTTCTCCATCATTTCTTAGAGCACAAAAATATTCCATCACAATCGTATACCACAACTTGTTCAAGCCATTCTCTAGTTGATGAGCATCTCCTCAATTTCCAATTTTTTCAGCACAAAAGAGATGCTATAAATATGTTTGTACATTTTTCTTTGATCCCTTTCATGTATAAACCCAGTAGCGGCATTTTCTGGATCAAAGGATATGCAACAGTTTTACAGCCCTTTGGGCATAGTTCCAGACCAGTTCACAACTCCACCAACAGAGCATTAATTAGAGTCCATCCTTTTCCCACATCCTCTCTAACATTTGTTATTTTCCTTTTTCTGCCATATTAGCTGATTTGCTATATGTAAGTTGGTCAATAGGGTATGGAAGTAATAATGCCTGATTTGGAGACTAATATCCAGACTTCCTAGCTGTACAATCTTGACTATCTTCTGAGCAACATCTTCCTCATCTGAAAGTTTATCGGCAGTCAATGACTGCTGTCAATACCACAAAAATGCTCAATCCTTATTTGTTGTGGAACATGCTTAGTGAGGCAATTTCAAGTCAGACTCTGTTATGCTAGACTCTTCTAGGGTTTAATCCTGACTTGTAGAGTCCAGGAATAGTATGATATCTTGTGGATGTTTTGATCATAAAAGGAACAGAAGTGGCAGGCTTGGAGTTCATTTTATTCAAAATAAAATAAAATTCACCAAGAATTTTTAAGCATTTATATAGCACTATGCTAAGCACTGGAGATATGAAGATAAAAATGAAATATTCTCCAAGCCCTCAGGAAAAAAGGCTTTAAAGAATTCTACAACATTTCAGTACATCGGGGATTCCAGTGGGAAGAATGAAAAAAAGAAAAATGAAGTCACCAATTCCATTGTCATCTTCTTGTCTACCTCATCAGTAATACTCTTATTTCTCCTGTTCATGGTAAGAGATATGTAAATCCATTATGTACCTATAACATACACACACACACACACACACACACACACACACACACACAGAGGAACAAATGCCCTCACTGTTAGTGTGAGAAATCATAGTGCCATAGCTACTGCTTCTGCCCCATCTTTAGAATCTGTAGTAATCAAAGGCTAAATCTGCATGCTTAAAGATGTAAATAGGTACCCAATGCCAGAATCTTGTGCTTCATGCTTAGGACTATATGCTTGCCCACAAGCTTGTAAGATCAACATGGAAGACTGTGCCCTGGAACATCTGCCACAAGAGAGTTAATACCTTGACACTTTCAAGACAACGTCTGATCTTGCTTCAGGCCCATCAAATCACACAGGTTAAATAACACTTGTGCCTTGAATTAAGTGTAGAGGAACAGTCTCATAAACCAATGCTTTTTTTCAACTCACAAATGAGTTATCTACTCAGAACCAATTCCTTTTGGGGGGAGATCATGTTGCTATCCAGAAGGTGGGCTATCAGCAGATGATTCTGACAACATACAGAGTTTCCTTAGGAATTATTCTCATGAAAACATTAATTAGAAGTTATGTCTGGTGGCCCTGTGCTGGTTCTCATTTTGAAAATGTCCTAAGGAAATAGAGCATATCCTGCCAAAGGCATCTGTTTTTCTAAGGTAAGTGACCAAGAAGCGTTGAGCAAGCATCTATATTGATTTGTCAGGACCAGAAGACCTTCTTGGCTCCTCAGAATTGCTTGATATGCTCCTAGGTCCATGTCGAACTTCTACTATGACAATCAAAACTTGCATCAGTAATTGATACCATACAATGTATAGGCATCATCATTTATGACCAGGGTAGCATTTGTGGACCTCACATGAGCTGTCAACATCATATGTTCTGGAGAGTAATGCCCAAGGGTGTGCTGTGCATACCTTCCCCAGCAATGGCACTACTAGGTCAATATCCCAGGGAGATCAAAGAAAAAGGAAAATGACTCATATGGACAAAAATATTGATAGCAGCTCCTTTTGTTGTGGTAAAGAATTGGAAATTGAGGAGATGTCCATCTACTGGGAAATGGCAAAACAAGTGGTATATAATTGTGATGAAATACTTTTGTGCTGTAAGAAATGACAAGGTGGATGGCTTCAGAAAGCCTAGGAAGATTTATATGAATTTATACAAAGTGAAGTGAGCAGAACCAGGAGGGAAGTGTACATAGTAACAGCAATATTGTAAGGATGATCAACTGTGAAGGACTTAGCTCTTCTCAGCAATACAGTGCTCCAAGACCATTCCAAAGGACTTGTGATGAAAAATGCCATTCTCCTCTAGAGAAAGAGCTGATGGAATCCCACTCCTTTTTTACTCTTTTGAAGGGAATTGGTCTGTTTTCCTTTATAACATGGCTGTTATGGAAACATTTTTGCATGACTACACAGGTATAACCAATATCTAATTCTTTGCCTTCCCAAATAGGGAGTAATAAATAGGAGAGAGAATTTAGAACTCAAAATTTTAAAAAGTGAATGTTTTATATACAACTGGAAAAATTAAATATTAGAATTGTTTTTTAAAATTTCACGGGAGAAACTAAAAGTGAGGAGAACAGTACCACCAGTGAGGTTCCTCTTAAAGTAATTCAGGTAAGGCATGATGACAATTGAGATTATGGTAGAGGCAACAAAGAAAAATAAAATTATATGATGATAATGATAACTAGCATTTATATAGGACTTTTAAGGTTTGCAAAACACCTTACAAATATTTCATTTGCTACAACACTGGAATATAGGTGCTATTATCATTCCCATTTTGCAGATGAAGAAACTGAGGCAGACATCAGTTAAGTGACTGCCCAAGGTCACATAGTTATTAAGTCACTGAGTTCAGATTTGAACACTGTTCCTTCTGACTCCAGCTCAATCCACTGTGCCACTTCCAAGTTGATGGATTTTGACTAAAGAGTAAAGGAGAGAATAGACAAAAATGACCCCAGAGACCATTGCAATCCTCAATTTTGGGAAGGGGAACAGTATGGAAGACAGGGAAGGGGAAAATGATTCTGCTTTTGATATGTTAAACTTGAGGGACTTGAAAGTCACACAAGTAGAGATTTCCTGTAAGCAACTGAAGGTGGGCTTAAATTTTTCCTCCTAAATTACTTTGAAAAAATTCTTTCCTTCCTCTTAGAATCAGTATTGAGTATTGGCTCCAAGGCAGAAGCACGGCAAGGGCTAGGTAATGGGGATCAAGTGCCCAGGCTTACAAAGCTAAGAAGTATCCGAGGCCACATTTGATCTAAGGACCTCCCATCTCTAGGCCTGGCTCTCTATTCACTGAGCCACCCAGCTATTCAGGTTCTATGTTTGAGCAGAGGTCTGTTCTCCTGCATCCCTCAGCAGGAAGGTTCGGATTTTTAAAAAGAGGCCCAGACTGCTTTAAAATTAATGGTTCTACCACCTACCACCCACTCACATTCAAATAAGCATTTAGAATGAGCATTTTTATGATAATGAAAAGAAAAAGAATCTAAATATATAATAGTGATACATTATATTAGTCATCTTCAGGGACATTGTAGATTTATTATATTTAGGTATAATTTGCTTTATGTAATAGTTATGTTTCTAATAACTTAAGAAAATGCTTAGAGGCTATCAGTTGACTACAACCATTTTCAATGATTCACATAAACTTTTCAGTCATTCTTTCGTAGCTAATACCTCTGAATGCTTCTACAGTCTCAGGTAAGGGATTATTAATCATCCTGTTTTCTAAATTCAGATTTTCATATTTCAGGTTTCCATAAAGGTGGCACATTTGGATTCTGAAGTTTATTTTAGACATCTGAATGCACAAGTCTTACTTAGGAGCAAAGTCTCATTTCTCACCTCCTTGTCAAATGTCCCATATGTACATTTCTATCACATTGAATTTGTTTGACCCAAGGTTAGCCTGTTTGTCTCTTCCCAGAAAGTTACAGCTGTATAGTTTCTTCTCCTTTGAAGGAGTTGTGATTGTATGGCCTTTTTCGCTGACAGAAGGAATCCCTATTCTGATGTATTATTAGTTATTATTATATATATTATAATATATAGTTATTAGAATATAGAATACATATAGAGAATATATATAGAGAATATATTATAGTTATAGTTATATTCTAATGTAATATTAGTTATATATAGACCACCTTGGGGTCACCCAGTCTCTGTTTGAAACTTCCCAAGGAGGGGAGACACCCCACTTCTGGAAGCAGCCCATTTCACCCTTTGACAGCTCTAACTGTAAGGAAGTTGTCCTTGACCTCCAGCCTCAATGTACCCCTTTGCTCCTGGTTCTGCCCTCTGCAGTTAATCAGAACGAATCCTTTTTACTCATAAGTACGCAAGGCTCTTTGTCATCCTGGCTACCCTCCTCTGAAGCACTCTCATTGGGGTCCTGTTTGGACAAAACTAGAGTGCTTGGAACTGGATCCAATACTCAAGACGAGGTCTGACTTGGGAAGAGCATAGTGAGACTCCTTTCCCTTCCCAATTCCTGGAAGCTCCATCCCTTTTAGCTGAGCCCAGCATCACAGCATTTTGAGGCTGACCTTGCAGTCCTCTAAACCAAGCCTCACTCCAATCATTTTCAGAACTATTATCTAATCCTGCCCCATCTTATACTAGTAAAGCTGATGTTTTTTTGTATCCAAGTGCAAAACTTGTCACTTACTCCTACTGAATTTCATCTTCTCACATTCATTCTAAAGCCCGAGCCTGTCAAGATCCTTCTGGATCCTCACTTTGTCCTTCGATGTCTTAGCTCTCCTTCTTGGTTTCAGGTCATATGCAAAAAGCAGGAGTATACCATCTAAGCTTTAAATACCCGTCATTGATAAAATGTGAAACAGCCCAGGACCAAACAGCTCCCTGATGCTGGGCTCCTCCACTGGGGACTTCCAGGCACAGAGACATGAAATCAGTAATAACTCCTCTTTTTGAGTCCAGCTAAGCAAACAGTTCTGAAGGCATCTAACCAGATTAGCATCCCATCCAGAGCTCTCCTCTTTTCCACAAGAATAGTGAGATGCTTTATCAAAAGCTTTACTACAATATGGGTAACTGACAACCATTTAATATTATACACAACTAGGTGGCACAGTGAAGAGTGTTGGACCTAGAGCTAGAACACAATCTGAGTTCAAATCTGACCTCAGAAACTTACTAGCATGTGACCCTGGGCAAGTAACTTAACCTGTCTGCCTCAGTTTTCTCAACTGAAAAATGGGCATAATAATAGCACCTACCTCCCAGGGTTGTGTGGATCAAATGAGATAATATTTATAAGTCACTTAGCCTAGTGCCTGGCACATGGTAAGAACAATATAAACATTGCTTATCATCATCTTCTTCCATAGCATTCCTATTTTCTGTTAGTTTGAAGAAAATGAGGTGAAGTTTGCAATGGGCTGTTCTTGAAGTCAGGCTGATTTTTGGTAATCATCACTTCCCTAACTGAATGATCCAAAACAATCTCTTTCATGACCAGTTCTAGAATTTTCTCAGGAATTTTATTTCAAACTCATTGGCCTCCAGTTTTCAACTCTGTCCCCTAATTAGAAAACTCGGATATAAACTGTCTAGACTAACAGAAGAAGAAATAGATTTCTTAAATAATCCCATATCAGAAAAAGAAATCCAACAGGCCATCAAAGAACTTCCTAAGAAAAAATCCCCAGGGCCTGATGGATTCACCACTGAATTCTATCAAACATTCAAAGAACAGCTAACTCTAATACTAAACAAACTATTTGACATAATAAGCAAAGAGGGAGTTCTACCAAATTCCTTTTATGACACAAACATGGTACTAATTCCAAAGCCAGGCAGGCCAAAAACAGAGAAAGAAAACTATAGACCAATCTCCCTAATGAATACAGATGCAAAAATCTTAAATAGGATACTAGCAAAAAGACTCCAGCAAGTGATCAGAAGGGTCATCCACCATGATCAAGTAGGATTCATACCAGGGATGCAGGGCTGGTTCAATATTAGGAAAACCATCCACATAATTGACCACATCAACAAGCAAACCAACAAAAATCACATGATTATTTCAATAGATGCAGAAAAAGCCTTTGATAAAATACAATACCCATTCCTATTAAAAACACTGGAAAGCATAGAAGGGTCATTCCTAAAAATAATAAACAGTATATATCTGAAACCATCAACTAATATCATCTGCAATGGGGATAAACTAAATCCATTCTCATTAAGATCAGGAGTGAAACAAGGATGCCCATTATCACCTTTATTATTTGACATTGTATTAGAAACACTAGCAGTAGCAATTAGAGAAGAAAAAGAAATTGAAGGCATTAAAATAGGCAAGGAGGAGACCAAATTATCGCTCTTTGCAGATGACATGATGGTCTACTTAAAGAATCCTAGAGATTCAACCAAAAAGCTAATCGAAATAATCAACAACTTTAGCAAAGTTGCAGGATACAAAATAAACCCACATAAGTCATCAGCATTTCTATATAATTCCAACACAGCTCAGCAGCAAGAACTAGAAAGAGAAATCCCATTCAAAATTACCTTAGACAAAATAAAATACTTAGGAATCTACCTCCCGAGACAAACACAGGAACTATATGAACACAACTACAAAACACTCTCCACACAACTAAAACTAGACTTGAACAATTGGAAAAACATTAACTGCTCATGGGTAGGATGAGCCAATATAATAAAAATGACCATCCTACCCAAACTCATCTATCTATTTAGTGCCATACCCATGGAACTTCCAAAAAACTTTTTTTATTGATTTAGAAAAAACCATAACAAAGTTCATTTGGAAGAACAAAAGATCAAGGATATCCAGGGAAATAATGAAAAAAATACAAAGGAAGGGGGCCTTGCAGTCCCAGATCTCAGACTATATTATAAAGCAGTGGTCATCAAAACAATCTGGTACTGGCTAAGAGACAGAAAGGAGGTTCAGTGGAATAGACTCGGGATAAGTGACCTCAGCACGACAGTATATGACAAACCCAAAGATCCCAGCTTTTGGCACAAAAATCCACTATTTCATAAAAACTGCTGGGAAAATTGGAGGACAGTGTGGGAAAGATTAGGTTTAGATCAACACCTCACACCCTACACCAAGATAAATTCAAAATGGGTGAATGACTTGAACATAAAGAAGGAAACTATAAGAAAATTAGGCAAACACAGAATAGTACACATGTCAGACCTTTGGGAAGGGGAAGACTTCAAAACCAAGCAAGACTTAGAAAGATTTACAAAATGCAAAATAAATAATCTGGAATACATCAAATTAAAAAGTTTTTGTACAAACAAAACCAATGTAACTAAAATCAGAAGGGAAGCAACAAATTGGGAAACAATCTTCATAAAAACCTCTGACAAAGGTTTAATTACTCAAATATACAAAGAACTAAATCAATTGTACAAAAAATCAAGCCATTCTCCAATTGATAAATGGGCAAGGGACATGAACAGGCAGTTCTCAGCCAAAGAAATCAAAAAAATTAATAAGCACATGAAAAAGTGCTCTACATCTCTTATAATCAGAGAGATGCAAATCAAAACAACTCTGAGGTATCACCTCACACCTAGCAGATTGGCTAACATGACAGCTATGGAAAGTAATGAACGCTGGAGGGGATGTGGCAAAGTGGGGACACTAATTCATTGCTGGTGGAGTTGTGAATTGATCCAACCATTCTGGAGGGCAATTTGGAACTATGCCCAAAGGGTGCTAAAAGACTGTCTGCCCTTTGATCCAGCTAAAGCACTGCTGGGTTTGTACCCCAAAGAGATAATAAGGAAAAAGACTTGTACAAGAATACTCATAACTGCACTCTTTGTGGTGGCCAAAAATTGGAAAACAAGGGGATGCCCATCAATTGGGGAATGGCTGAACAAATTGTGGTATATGTTGGTGATGGAATACTATTGTGCTAAAAGGAGTAATAAAGTGGAGGAATTCCATGGAGACTGGAACAACCTCCAGGAAGTGATGCAGAGTGAAAGGAGCAGAACCAGGAGAACATTGTACACAGAGACTGACACACTGTGGTACAATCGAAGGTAATGGACTTCTCCATTAGTGGCGGTGTAATGTCCCTGAACAATCTGCAGGGATCTAAAAAATACTATCCACAAGTAGAGGATAAACTGTGGGAGTAAAAACACTGATGAAAAGCAACTGTTTGACTACAGGGGTGGAGGGGATATAATTGAGGAGAGACTCTAAATGAACTAGAGTGTAATGTAATGTAATGCAAATACCAACAACAAGGAAATGGGTTAGAAACAGGAACACATGTGATACCCAGTGGAATCCTGAGTCAGCTATGGGAGAGGGAAAGCGGGCATGGAGGAAAAGAAAATGATCTTTGTTTCCAGTGAATAATGTTTGGAAATGAACAAATAAAATAATGTTAAAAAAAAAAGAAAACTCTGATTTTTGTCCTTTTACACCCCTGGGGGGCCAAGTGATTAGCTTTCAGGCACTGAGGATAGAGTTCCTCTGGGGCAGCTGTCTTTTATTCATCAAAGACAACTAGGTGCTTCTTGAATATCTTATTCATGATCTTGAGTATCAACTATGTTAGTCAGTGTTGTTCCCCCACTGCCAGTAAATGAGCTGCTCTGCTTTGCAGAGAAAACAAAAAATCCAACAAAAGGGAGCTCAGAAGTTCAGCTGATAGTTCTCATCGTCCCATTGCCCCAAGGAAAGTCCTTGCCTCTACTGGACCCTTCTTCTCCCTCTCAGCACCGCAAAACAAAAGACCCTTTTCATTGTCCTGGACTTGCCTTGTTCCACTCTGGACTTTTTCAAGAGTGCGCCATCTTCTAGTATTCATTCTCTGCTACCCAGCCATGCTTCTGATTTCTGTACTTTTCTGTTTAAAAATCTAAGTTAGTTAGAGAGCTCCCTATAAATCCACATTAATCTCTTTAGGCCAAAATCTCAGCTTCCCTCATTGGAATTATTTCCCTTTATGGCTTCAGGATTGCATTTTTGAGCATCTCCCATCACCCATGGATTGATTTAACGTGAAGGGGTAGCTAGGCATCTCGATGGATAGAGAGCACCAGGCCTGCAGATGGGAGGTCCTGGGTTCAGATACTCCATCATTGTGTGGCCCTGGGCAAGCCACTTAACCCCCATTGCCTAGCACTTATGGTTCCTTCTGCCTTGGAACACAGTATGGATTCTAAGCCAGAAAGTAAGGAATTTTTTTTTAATTATGAAATGAAAAGCCACTGTGCAAGCACCTTCTGCCAGTGAGATTTTTCCAAAGCTAACTAGGCTGATCCTAGTAGCTAGTGCCCCATTCAACCTCTTTGCATATCAGTGGAGCTTCTCAGGGCTCCTGTTCTGTTAACATGACCTTTTAGAGACCACTGAACTGGAGGCGGAAGAAAATAGGACTTTAGCAGAAAGGGCAGACAAACTAAAAGTTCAATTAGGAACAAAAATGTTCCTCAAAGCATTATACAACAGGATGAGCTAAATGCTTACGGTAAGGGTATCCGCTCTTGGAAGGCTCACAGCAGAGCTTCTTGGACCTTTGCTGGGTGAGAGGGGGAGGGGAGAGAGTTAATGCGCAGGTGAAGCCCCAGCTCCCTGCTGTGGCAGCTGAGACTTTCTGATCCCAACTCCTGGGACCAGGCTGACCCGGGTGGACGCGTTCCTGGTTGGTGAACCTGCAGCTTGTGCGCATGTGCAACAAGAAAGGGTAGTCCATGCGCTGTGATGTGGTGTAAAAGCGAGTGGTGTGGGGGAAGGGGAGACTCTGTGAGTGTCTGTCAGGAGGGGGATCCCAGCACCATGTCCCGGGCCGCGGGGAGCAGAGATCCATTGAGGGATCAGTCAGTCAGCCAGTTAGTAGACACTTATTAGACACCTGATAATGTGTCTAATGTGTCTCAGAGAGGGGTAGTATCTCTGGTATGGAGGGCTTGTCGTGCCCTCCTAGGGCAGCTCTCCAGCCTCTGACCCCCACCTGACCCCCAGCTCTCACTTGTGGCTCCCAGTAGCTGCTAGCATGCGGCAGCAGCCACACCCCAGGCAACGGCTTCGACAGGCCGGCTAAACCTTGTGAGGGTAGCCATCGGGTCGTCATGGACCCCTGGTGAACCAGGGCTTTGCTCACCCAGCATGTGAAGACTGCTTCGGCGGAACAGGCGGAAGAAACCAACAAGAAGGTTCAACGGCTGAGAGGGCGACGCAGCAAAGCACTGTGGAGTGCTTAGGGCATGATGGAGCACAAAGGACAACAGGGCCATCCAATGCAGCTGAGGAAGTCTCCAGGTGTAACGACTTTTCGTGCCACTGGACCCAGGCATCCAATGCCGAGAGAGTGGGACTGTCTCTGTGCATCGGCTTTTCCACTTAAATCTTCATGCATAAGTGTCTTTGTGCACAAAAACGCACAAAGACAATCGTCATCCTCGGTTACCAAGAGACTACCACCAAGGGTCAATATAATGCTAACAAAGACCTCATTTGAAAAAGAGTGAATTGTACAAGAAACTATACCATAGTTCAGAATAAAACTGAAGAGAGTCTTGCTACATAAAAGTTCAAACACTTATCGATTTTTCAACCTAAAGCTTAATCACACAAATTTGCCTTCAAGAATTTGGATGCAGAAAAGCCTCTTTAGAAGAACATGAGATGCAAAAAGCTTCTGCTTCTTGGCCACGAAGTTAAAAACAATTTAATGTTTTCTCATTAAAAATTCAAATACACATACATATAAATATATATGACGCATATGTCAAACCCTAGGGGATCTGGCTTATTTAACCAACGGCATCACAGAAGTCCTAACTGCCAAGTCTCAGTATAGCTTGCAAAAATACTGAATGCAACAAATGAACAAATGATCATTTTTTAAATGTTCATATAGAAGTGTGAATGGCATACAAACTGCAAGAATATCCAAGAACATGAGCAGACTTCTGACAAGAATATGTGGTTGAGGTAGGGTACTAGCAAACAAATATTTGCCTCCTTAAACAGGATAAAATAGTCTCAAGGTTAAATAAAACCTTTGACAACATTACATATATTACATATATATATATACATATATACACAAACACATACCGCATAGAGTGGGAAAAGCCTAAAACTAAACTTGAGGAAGTTTGGCCTTTCTTCAACCTCAGTACCTTTATTTCCCTAATGTGAATTCTAATAGTTGGTTTATTTTGCATATGCTGCTAATGAGGGGAAAACGGATTCTGATTCCTTAGACAGCAATATTGAAAGTTCTACATTTAAGCTGCTTCCTAGAAGCGACACAGAGAACCTACTCTCCTTTGGGTGCCACTCTGGAGGCTTCTTTGCCTCTGGGGCCCAGCTTAAAATAAGTACCTCTCTAGAGGTCTGACACCTACACTCACTGGGCTGGCCTGTCAATTTTATTTCCCCAAGTTCTATAGATGTAGAAAAACAGAGTCTCGGGTGCTGCAAGAGAGCAAATATCAGAGAAAAGGTTCTTTCAGAGAATTCTCCTTCATCTGATCACCATTATCTCTATCAGAGCCAATGAGCATCCCCTCCGTCTAGGGGTAACAAAAGTGAAAAGTGCTCTCGGTCAGTGTTTGCTGGTCCATGGAATTTAGGGCTGTTAGGCTAGAGATCAGGACTGGCTCTGGGACTGCACTGATCTAGGGGACTTCTGGGTGAGGGAACTTCTCCCCATTCAGGTCAGCAACTTCTGCCACAGAGAGTGGAGCAGAGGAGCTGGCACGCCCCCCGCCAGGGTCCTGCAGTCCATACATGGGGGCTACGCAGCATGGTGCCACCTGTACCAGGGCCTTCTTGGCTTCAAGACCTCATCTCTTCACTGTGCTCTGCTGTCTCAAAATGCATAAACATGCCATTATAATACAGGACGTAACGTAAACTTCTGAATGCACCAGACAACTGGGAAACGTACTAGGTGTTATCTGAGGCGCAGCTTCCCCATTTCCTATCTATTCTGTAGTCTAGGAATGTATGGCGAGGTGCCCAAACCATTGAGGGCTGAGGAAATGGGCCGAATGATTAAACAACATTTCAGAGAAGCTGATGGGAAAGTACTCTTACAATCCCTCTTCAATGGAGTGAACCTATAAGCCTTTCATCTTTCCTGCTGTTACTAGATACCACCACTCCCACAGGTTACCAAAAAAAGTAAAAAGAAAACTGAAAAGACAGATTTATTTACACACAGTTTTCACAAACACCAAAACAAGTAATATACATGCAAATACAACTCCAGAGCCACCTTTTTAACATAAACCGATCCCATCTAGATACGAATACTATCAATGCACAAAATGACTGCCCCGAATCATTTTTAATGCTTATTCAATCAGCCAATATGCATTTATTAAGCTATGTGTCAGGCACTGTGCCAGGTGCTAGAAATATAAATATGAAGAAAAAAAAAAAAGAAAATTGATCTCTGGCCTTAAGGAGCTTCTGCTAACTAGGTATAATGATCCAGCATCTGCTACATATAAATAAGACTTTGCTTTGGGTTTTTATTTAGGTCTGCAACAACCCTGAATTCCCAATTAACCCAGTGCTCAGATCTTCAAAATTGAATTTTGGTAGTAAGTTTCCCTCTCTGCCCCTTGAGCTGGATAGAGTACTCTAAAATGAAATAAACGCTCGGTACCCCTTGCTTTCCCAAAGATCCATCTCCCCCTAGTGGAGTAAACCTTGTTAGAGGGAAATTTTCCCATTCTAGAACTTCCTACCAGGGAATCTAAAAGGAACTGCTGCATTTTATTATGAACGTTCATGGCAACTCTTTCCATTGGCTTCCGAATGTCTGAACAGAACTCAATTACTGTCTCTTGTTTATATTCTCTTTGAAAGATGCTCAACCAATGCTTCCCAATCTCCTCTGTGCAGGTAAATGGCAAACATGCATAAACAGTTATCCCTCAAGTTCAAAATGTCTATTTCTATTAGCAGTTGTCGCGAATGTATGAATTGTGGCTTTCTAGGGACAGTGGGGACCAAAAAGACGAGGTACTGAGGAGTGAATGAGCTGGATAGCTTACATATTTGAGGAGACTGCATCTGCATTATACACAGACACCATAATCTCTAAGTAGTACTTACTATGTGCCCAGGCCCTGTGCTAAGTGCTTCAAAATAATTAACACGTTTGATCCTGCGATAACTATAAGAGTCGGGTACTATCATCATCGTCATTATTGTTATCATCCCCATTTTGGGATGAGAAGTGGAGGCAAAGAGGGGTTCGGTAACTCACTCGGAGTCTGGAGTTGAATTTAGGTCTTTTTGACACTAAGTCCATTGCTCTAATCACTGTACCACTTAGCTGCCACATACATACAGATATACACCCACATATATGTGGATGTTTGGTTTTTGTGTGTGGCAAAGGAATGTGTGAATAACTTCATGCAAAGTGTGTTGGGGGAAAGGAGAAGTGAAATGAAGTGGGTGTTCATATGGCAGTGTCTATCCTCTCCCCTTCCTTTTTCACTGATCTTCTATCTGTTGCCCTCCATTCCACTGTCTCCCTGCTCAATCAAGAACTATATTTTTATGCTGTTCTGATGAATTCAAAGGCAATATAGAGCAAGCATAATAAAGCAGGATGAAGGAATGGTGGAGACATCAAATAATGGTAGATGGCCTAAAGTAGATGCGCTAAATCTGGGTATAGTCTGGGTAATTTTCTTTTTAAAATTGTACTTCAATTTATTTCCTCTATAATTGGTCCTAAAAATTATGTGAATACAATTTTATTCATTTACAAATATGACTGAAGAATCAGTAGGCTTCACCAGATAGTCAAAGGGGTCCAGGATACAAAAAAGGTAAGGAACCTCTGGTCTAAGTAGTCTTTCCAACTTAAATTCAACAATCACCTACTATTAGCAGGGAACCAGGTTAGAAACTGGGGACACTTCTCTGGGTCTCTGGTTGATCAGCCTTCATTTTTGGATTTATATGTCAACTTCTTATCGTAGGACTTGGAACATGCTAAGTACTTAATAGATCTTTTCTCCTGCTTACTCACACATTCATTCACTCATCTATCACTCTGCTATGTGTAATTCTTTCCACCAATGTAGGTCACAAGCCATCCCAGACTTCTCATCTGGTGTGACTTTTGGTCCCATTATCTTCCATGAGTCCTCCATGATGCTCCACCAACATAGCATGCCATCATCTAGATTTGGCAACATTGCATGGCTACTAGTAGGGCATGACCATGACAAGCCCAGCTTCTTTTCCGGTCATACTCCTCCTCCTGAATAACTAACTCTTCATTGGTAAAGTGTTCTATCCTGCTCAGCCTATCAAATACTTTTCCAGTATCCACATCATTAATTCTTTTGAGATTGGTATTACATAAACATTGAGAATACACACATGAAAAATAAGAGTCCATCCCTCTCCTCAGAGAAGCTACAATCAAATGGGGGAAGGGGGTTAAGAAGAGAAGCACATACTCAATGAAATTTAAAATGAGGGAAAAGGCTTATAATGTCTTTGTCAAAATATTTGCTTGGTTAAAATCCTTAAAAAAAAATCAGGGGCAGCTGGGTGGCTCAGTGGATTGAGAGCCAGGCCTAGAGACAGGAGGTCCTAGATTCAAATCTGGCCTCAAACATTTCCTAGCTGTGTGACCCTGGGCAAGTCACTTAAGTCCCATTGCCTAGCCCTTACCGCTCTTCTGCTTTAGAGCCAATACACGGTATTGACTCCAAGATAGAAGGTAAGGGTTTTAAAAAATAAAATCTCCCAAACCTGGATGAATGCAGTGGCCTTCTCCTTGATTTTCATGATTCAACTCCTTATCCACAAGCGAACTTCCTAAAGTCTAAGTCTGACCAAATTACCTACCTACTCAGATTCCAATGACTCACCTACAAGACCAAATAAAAAATCCTTTTGGAGAGAAAAACTTCAAATGCTTTTCCTTTCTTGCCTTCCTACATTGTATTCCCTTCCATGTGCTCTCCATTCCAGCTATCCTGGATTACTTGTTCTTTCACCCAAACAACACTCCATCTCTCCTCTCCATTGGCCTTTATGCTGGCTGTCCTTCATGCTCTGTCCCTTTTTATGCCCATCTCTTAAGACTCCTTGGCTTCCTTCAAGATATCTCGAATCCCACCTTCTGTAGAAGGTCTTTCCTGGTCCCAAATTCAATAGTCACCCCTCTAAGGCTATCATCCATCGTTTCTGCATGCAGTGTGCCTAGTTTATGGAAAGAACTTCACAAATGTTTGTTGACTGATTGAGCAATTCTCCCTTTTACAGTCAGATACCCAGAAAAGCTTTTTTTTTCTTCTAATTTCTCATTTTTCAGCCCCATCTAATACAACTTCCTACCTCATCAATAAGAAGAAACTGCTATCTCCAAGGTGATCAGTGATTTATTAGTTGCATAGTATGATGTCTTTTTTGGATTCCTCATCTTTCTTATGTCTCTGCAACATCTGACACTGATGGCCACTCCCACCTCCTAAATCTTTTCTTCTCTCTAGATTTCATGGCCTTGCTCTCTCGTAGATGCCTTCCCACTTATCTAAACACTCATTTTTTGGACTCTTTTGCTGGATCATTATCCATTTTCTGCCTCCTAACAACTAGTTTCCCTCACAATTCTTAGGTCTGTTTTTCTCCATTTCTATCCTTTCTCTTCTTAATTTATCAGCTCCCACAGCTTCTGTTTTCATTTGTGCAAGTTATATATCCAGTCCTGTTTCTCTTCTAAGGTCACATCCAAAATCAACTGTCCGTTGGACATCTCCAACAAAATGTACTAACTACTACATCATTTCCAAAACAGAACTCCTAATATCACTTTACCTCCTAAACAATCCAATTTCTATTTATTTTGGGGACAACTACATGTTTCCAGTCACCAGGCTGCAAACACAGTGTCATCATTACCTCTTGTTTTAACTTTTACCTTCTGTCTTAGTAACAATTCTAAGACAGAAAAATGGTAAGGGCTAGGAAACAGGTTGAGTGACTTGTCTAGGGTCACCTAGCTAGGAAGTGTCTGAGACCAGAATGGACCCAAGTCTTCTGAACTCCAGACCTGGCACTCTATCCTCTGTGCTACCTAGTGGTCCCTATTATTACCTCTTGATACTCCCTACTCTCCATATCCAGAATGTGCCCAGTTTTGTCAATTCTGCTTTCATGATGCTTCATCTGATCCTCTCCTCGCCTCTCCTGAAATTTTCATCACCCCAGCTCAGGCTGATAATTATAAGGGCTTCCTAAATGGATTGTGGGCTTCCAGTCTTTTCTATCTCCAAGCCCTCCATCCATCTATAGCTACCAGGTTAACCTTCCTAGATCACAAGTTTTACCAAGTTGTTAATTGAAACAGGCTTCACTGGTTCTCAATTGAATCCATGAAAAATACAACCTCCTTTGTTTGACATTTAAAGCCCTTTATAAACTGGATCAAGCTTACCTTTTCAGGCATACTGAACATTAGTGCTCTTTGCAAACACTATATTCAAACCAAAAAGGCCTCCTTGACATTCTCCAAACTTGGTATTCCATCTCTTGCCTCCATAACTTTGTACATACTATCCCTCAGACCCAGAATATATTTTCTCTTCTCTTCTACATATTAGCTTCATTCACCATACATTGATGTACCTTTTCTGTGGGAATCTATTCTTGTTTCCCATAATTGTTAGCATTCTATGCTTCCTCCTCAAATCATCATGTAAGCCCTATCTTGCTTACATAGTTTGTCTCTCCAGGAGGTTCTGAGGATAATTTCTGAAATTATCAAGTATGTACTCATGTAGTTGCATCTTATATCCTTCCAGTAGAATCTAAGCTTCTGAAGTGTGGGGCATAGTTTTCATTCATCATAGATGGAACCCTAGTTCAGTTGGCCAATTCATTAATATTCATTATTTAATTAAATATTATGTGCCAGGCGTTGTGTTAAATGCTACAGTACAAAGACAGGCACAAGAAAATCTTTGCTCTCAAGCATCTCAGAGTTTAGTGCAAATAATTATGTACAAACATAAACAAGGGGAAAGTATTAGTATTAAGGGGGTGCAGGAAAGACTCTACGAGGACATGGGAGTTTAGCTAGGACTTGAAAGAAGCCAGGAAGTCAAAAGGTGGAGTTGAGGACAGAAAGAATTCTGGACCCGGAAGACAGCCAGTGGAAATGCCCAAAGTTAGGAGATTGAATGTCTTCTCTGAGTAATATTAAGAAGGTTGGATCACAGCATACATGAGTAAGGCATAAGAAAACTAGAAAGGTAGGAGACAGCCATATCATGACAGACCTTGAATGCCAAAATGTGCATTTTATATTGATCCTGGAAGTGACAGGAAGTTATTGGAGGTTAAGAAATGGGAAGGGAAAGGGAATAGATAGTGAGTTCAGTTTGGGGCAAGCTGAGTTTAAAAAGTCTCAGAACATTCAGTTGCAGATGTCCAGTAGGCAGTTGGAGATAGGAGAATGAAGGTCAGAAGAGAGGTTAGCCATGGATCAGCATAGACTATCTAATAATAGAATCAATGATAGCCAATGAGATCATGAGATGAAATGAGTTAGAAGAGAAGAAGGACCAACACAGTTCAATGGTTGGGGGTGGAGTGAGGTGGGGGAATGGACCCACAGTCAGCAGGTGGGACCTGAACGAAGGCACAGAAAAGGAAACTAAAAAGGAACAGTCCAATAGATGGGAGAAGAAGCAAAGTAGTTTCTTCCTAAAGTATTAGAACAGAATCCTTGCTTCTAGTAACTCTCTTCTTCAAATAAGTGCCACGATAATTTGGAAGCATGGATCTAACTGCCACTCCTCTCCTCATGAACCTTTAGTAGTTTCCTATTACTTTTCCAAACATACTGACTATTTCCCAACTTCATAAATTCTCGGTTCATATCACAATGGCCCAGACTGATTCTAGACCTCAGAGGTCTTTTAATCCAGCCCTTATTATATGAAAGAATATTTTGAGGTCCAGGAGGTTGTGACCTGCCAAAGTTTAGAGGTCATAAGTGTCAGAGGTAGAATTTGAACTTGAGTCCTGTGACCCCAGGACAAGGACTCTTTCTACTACATTACTAAGCTACTGCCTGATTTCAGCACCCTTTCTTTAGCCATTGACTTCACCATTTCCAGTTCTCTGAATCCTTTCTTTCTTCCAAGACTGAGCACAGGTGCCATCTCCTTCATGAACCTTTCCAACCAGTTCTTAATTCCATTTCCTTTGTATCAGACTTAAATATCCATGATATATGTTTCCCCATTCAAATACAAGCTCCAAGAAAGTTTGGGCTATTGTGCAAAGCACAAGACAGTGCTTTACCAGGCCAACATTTAACAAATGTTAAATAGATTTGTGGAATCTAATTATTATTTAGATATCAGTTAGACTACATGTCCACTGAGATCCCTTAAAACTCAGTCTTGTGACTTTGTTGCTCTTCAGTTGTTTCATTCATCCCGACTCTTTAGGGCTCTATTTGGGATATTCTTGACAAAGATACTGGGGTGATTTGCCATTTCCTTCTCTAGTTCATATTACAAATAAAGAATGGAGGCAAAAAACAGGGCTGAGTCTTGACACAGGGTCACTCAGCTAGTAAGGGTCTGAGACCAGATTTGAACTTAGGAAATGTTCCTGACTCCAGTTCCAGCACTCTATCCACTGTACCACCTAGCTACATTCTGTGATTTTGGGGGAATGATAAAATTGATGAGATCAGACACTAATAGAATTAAGAAGCTAGATTTTAAAGGAAGGTTGGATTCAATTTTGGATTTGCTACATTAGACTTTGCACAGTATATCCTTTGCAAGATGTTCATTGGGTAACTGGAATGGTGGAAGGGGGGCTCATGGAAGAGATTAGTATTTTATACAGAGAGATCTAGGAGTTATCTGCATAGAGATTATTATTGAAGTCACAGGAATGGATGAGATTGCCAAGGGATATACTCTAGAGAAAAGAGGAGAAGGCCAAAGATAGAATCTTGGTACATGTTCACATTTACAGATATAGTAAATTAACCATTAATGGGTTCAAAGACAGAAGACGACAGTCTACAGAATATTAACTACTTGAATATTAAATATATCAAAAGCTGAGTCCATTATCATCCTACTAAGTAACTACTGCGTCCTGGTTTTTCCATTCCCATCAATGTCATCATCTTTCTAATTCCTAAGGCATGAAACTTTTCAGTTATTTTTTATTCTTCTCTTTCCTTTGAATAAATGGCCAAAGTATCACCATTTCTTTTCTCAGTAGAGAATTACTTGGATCCTATCCCCTCCTTTTGTTTTCATAATTGCAACTCATCATTGAAACAGTATCTATCCTACTTTTCCCAACTCTCTGTATGCCTATTCCAAGTCATCTAGTACAGAGTTAACAACAGAATCTTCCTCAGTCATTTTACGGAGACACCATTTAGCAGAATGATCACTGGTTTCTATACATTTTGGCTATCCGTAGAGTCAGACCATCTGTTCTCAAATACTAGCTCTAATATTTTTTAGTCTGTCTAGTCAAGAAGTCAAGACAAGTATCACTTATTAAGGTTCTGTTACTATGCTATGCCCTGTGCTAAGCAAAAAACAAACAGAATTCCTGCTCTCAAGGAGCTCACAATCTAACAGAGGAGACAATATGTTAATGACTAGGTACAACATGATATATAGAGCATAGACTACAGAGAATCAATGGAAGAAAGGCAATGGCATGGAGGGAAAGTAGAAAAGCCTCTCTGTAGAAAGTGAGGATTTAGCTGGAACTCAAGAAAGTTTAGGAAGCGGGGAGGTAGGTAAAGATGAAAAGGGAGAGATTCCAACAATGAAGGATAGCCAGGGGAAATGTATGAGGTCAGGAAATGGAGCATTATATATAAGGAAAGGCAATGAGGCCAGTGTCAGTGGAATACAAGATATATTGGAGAAATTAGTGATATAAATATATAGGGACAACATGAGCTCTAAATTTTAAGAAGAACACTAAGAAGGTGGAGGGCATCCAGAAGTTGGCAAGCAAGAGAGTAAGGGGCATCAAGTTTATGTCATACACTTATCGTTCAAAAAAATTAGTATGTTTATCTCAGAGAAGACAGTGAGAGGCAAGGGGGAATGTTACATAGCTTTCTTTAAATTTTTGAAGGACTGATACATAGGAAGCAATTACAGATTTATTCTGCTTGACCCCAGAGAGAAAGAATTAGTGATACTGGATGGAAGTTAGGAAGAAGCAAATTTAGGTTTGAGGTATGGATAAATTTGCTAACAATAGAGCTACAAAAAATTAAAATAGGATGCCTTGAATGAATGAGGTCCCCTTCACTTCCAGCAAAAGTTGGAGAAGAGATTCTTGTTCAGATACAGGTTGAACTTGATAACTTCCTAGGTTCCTAGGTATTATAAACAGGGGCCAATTATAATCCTTCAGTCTCAGTTTTCTCTTTTGATACATGTGGGAAATAAAACTATCTACCTTGCAGAGTTGTTTTGAGAAAGGTATTTTGTAAACCTTAAATTTGTGCAAAAGATAAGTTACCATTATTTATATACTTTCGTTGTTGTTGAGTCATTTCAGTCATTTCTGACCCTTTGTAACCCATTTGGGGTTTTCTTGGCCAAGATACTGGAGTAGTTTGCCATTCTCTCCTCCAGCTCATTTTACAGATGAAGCAAACAGGGTAAAATGACTTGCCTACAGTCACACTGATTAGTATCTAAGACCAAATTTGAACTCAAGATTTCCTGACTCCAGGCCTGTCACTCTATCCACTGAGCTAACTTGATAGCCCCATTTATATGCTGATAAATGTCTACTACCTATTTATGATTGTAGAGTTTTCTGCAATCTGGCATTCCATGATCTCCTTGCCCACAATTGCCATGGCCAAACAAATATAATTTTTTATGGATTTTCCTCACTCCAGATCAGCCAATCTGTTTGCCATTTCCCACTTATCGCACGCTCATTTTGTTTCCAAAAGAACACAGGGATTCTTAACTTTTTTCATATTGTAGGTTCCCCTAACAGCATGGAAAAGCCTATGGACCCTTCTTAGAATAGTGTTCTTAAATTACTGAAAGAATTGATAAATTTCAGTTCAAACTTATTGAAAATAAAGATTTGTTTTTTTCCTATCCAAAATCTTGGATGCCTTGAAATCTATCTATGAATTCCAGATTAAGAACTCTTGTCTTAGTATATCTCATTTCTTCTGCCTAAAATCACTGCCTTCTTCCTCTCCACATTCTCCCAAATCTATGGCCCTCACTACTTTTGAAATCCATTCAAAATTTATTTTTCTTTTTTTCACAATGATATATCAAAGTCTTTCTAGTGGAGAGGTAGATTCCAATATCAAAAGGATTCAATATAGCAAAGCTATATTTGAAAAAAATTTCCAGTTAAAAAATTACAGTATTTCCACTAGGTCAGGGAGGCAAGAAACCCCTTATTTAAATCTATTAGTTTCTGAGCTTTCTGTAGGTATTTCAAAAGACATTTCTACTTAAAAGGAGGTTCCGATCCAAAAAGGCAATATCTGATATAATTGTACAAGTAACTTCATGAAAGAAATGCCAAATGTGCAAAATAAGAATCAAGAGGATTGCTCAGTTTCTTTGTGTTGGTTTCCTTATTCTTCATCACATTTTCTAAGTTATTGCTGAGGAACTACATCAAGGTCTGAATGGGGTCAGTCCACAGAATCACAAATCTCCTTTGCTTTTTGGTTGAATTCTTCTGGGTGGTCAGCGTAGCCATAATGTCTGGTGCCAAGGATAGCAATAGTCTTCACATATGAATGTGGCCTTAGGGACTAGATGGTGTTGCCAGAATGGCCATCTAGGCAAGATCGGGCTCCATAGATGACAGAAATCAGAATGTCTGGATCCATCTTCCCAATCCGCATGATCATTGGTCTTTTGGCCCATCCATAAGAAATAGTCATATTTCTAAAGGCAGTTTCACCACTGGGTGTCTGTTTATATTACATTACATTACAGTGGTAGATATAGTCTGTCATAATATCATCTTCAAATATTGAAACATATTTTCTCTTAAAATTGGGCTTTAAACATTGCACAAGGCTTAAGCCAAAGGGTCCTGCAATTCTAAGGCCAGCTAAGGGATTAAAGGGGTCAGTACAGCTCCCAAGGCTTTGATCCACACTGAAATTGGCCTGTCTTGATCAATACTATCAGGTCTCTCTAGAAAACCCTACAGCTCCACTAAGATAATGTGCTTCATCCTCCTCCTCCACCATGTCCACTCTCTCCTTGCTCATCCACCAGCCCAGCCTGGGCTCTGGGTGACCCCAAAGAAAGGACCCCAAAAATTTTACTTTTCTAGTCAGGATTCCATAACTGGAGCTATCTGAATAGATTATTTCCCATACTTTTTCAGTACTCTTGATATTATTAGTTATTTGTTTATTTTATGCTCTATAAAATCACTTTTATATGTATTTCTATTCACTTACTGGTGAATATGCACTGTCTTCTCATCTAAACTTACTAAAGATAAGTACAAAGTGCCCTTCCATATCCTTCAGATACATATACAGGTAGGCAATGCCCTGAACACAGTATTATGTTCAAAAATGTCTACTAGATGACCAATAGTAATCTTAAACTGTTTTCTATAACTAAAGGCCAATGTATATAACTTGGAGAAAAGGAAAAAAGATATCTTGATAATCAACAGAGGGCAAAGAAAACTTTCTTATAAAAAGTCAACAAAAAGGGAAAATAAACACAAGATAGGTAAAGAATTCCAGAATGTAAAACAGAAAATAATTGAGTAGAAAAAAAAGTTTTACAAAGATAGTTAGAAAGAAAATCAAACTATAATTGGTGTTAAAACATTTTAATATTAATAGATGAGAATCCATTAGTGGTAGTAAGGACCAGTCATAAATTCCATATATTGGAATATATTCACACATGTAGATCTATACACACATGCATATACACACAGAAATACATACATGCATCCACATATACACAGACAGACAGACAGACAGATAGATAGATAGATAGATAGATAGATAGACAGACAGACAGACGGATAGACAGACAGATAGATGGATGGACAGACATAGATAGATAGATAGATAGATAGATAGATAGATAGATAGATAGATGATGGATAGATAGACAGACGGGTAGATAAGACAGACAGATAGACGGATGGACGGACAGACACAGATAGATAGATAGATAGATAGATAGATAGATAGATAGATAGATGGAGAGACAGATAGATATGTGGATGAATAGATGATAGATGATAGATAGATAGATAGATAGATAGATAGATAGATAGATAGATAGATAGATAGATGGAGAGACAGATAGATATGTGGATGAATAGATGATAGATGATAGATAGATAGATAGATAGATAGATAGATAGATAGATAGATAGATGGAGTGACAGATAGATATGTGGATGAATAGATGATAGATAGATAGATAGATAGATGGATGGATGGATGGATGGATGGATGGAGAGACAGATAGATATGTGGATGAATAGATGATAGATGATAGATAGATAGATAGATAGATGGATGGATGGATGGAGAGACAGATAGATATGTGGATGAATAGATGATAGATGATAGATAGATAGATAGATAGATAGATGGATGGAGTGACAGATATGTGGATGAATAGATGATAGATAGATAGATAGATAGATAGATAGATAGATAGATAGATGACCCTGGGCCAATCACTTAACCCCAGTTGCCTGGCCCTTTCCACTCTTCTGCCTTGGAACCAATACTTAGTATCCTAGTAATCTTAGTATCTTAGTATTCTAAGGCAGAAGGTCAAGGGTATAATAAAAAAGAAAGTATATGCGTATGTGTGTATTCATAATATATGTGTGTGTATAAAAGATGACATACTATACTGTGCATATCCTAGAAAGTGAGAAACTGGGTTTCTGTTAAGGGAAATCATTACTAGAGATAAATCCAAGTGCCATGAATGTGAAGTTTCATGTTGGCTTCCTAAACAATTGTTTGGAAAAAGTGAGGTTCTGACCTTGCAGCCTAGCTGGAAAACAAGTTGCAGTAGTACTTAACAGTGACATGAGTCATTCCTGCCACTGGAGGGAGCCAAGTCACATCTACTTTTGATGTGATTTGCTCAACCAGCTTTCTGGTCTACATTCAGAATAAATTAGAACTACTAAGAATATAAATTGCTTTAACGTGATCTCACATTGCTAAAAGCAGGTTTTTTTATACCACCTAAAGAAGGTTTTATACACAAAAGAGACAAAGAAGTGATTTCTGGAGTCAAATGAGCTACTATGGAGCAATTCAGAGGAAAATTTAAATTAAATTGTCAAGTAAGGCCAAAGAAAGTTTACAATGAACTTATCAAAAGTTTTAAGAAAATCTAGGAAGTAGAAAATTTTAATGTGTTTAAGAAAATGGAGGAAAAAAAAGGCATTACATTTGTTCAACTGGAAACTGAAAGCAGCTTTTAGGAGTGAAGGTGACAATTATTTTGTCAATTAAGGGCTTGGGGGCACTAGATGGAGGTAGAAGGTAGGATATAAACCAATGATATCATTCATAAGGATCTCCAGGTCAGCAGATTTCCTTGATAAAGCAGGTAGGGAAGTCATTCTGCAACTTAAATGCAATAAATGTTTTATAAATGATCAAAGTAAACAAAAATGAAATCCCTATTTCTTGAATTCCAAATTTTTATCTCTTGAACCAAAATATATGGCAGAAAAAAAAAACCACTTAAGAGGTGGGGTGGGGTGGGGGTCCACACTGGAATGTTAAGTAATTTGTTCTAGTTCTCATAGTCATTATGTGCAAAGATTGAACTTGAACCCAGGTCATCCTGATAACAACAGAGACCCTCTGTTCTCTCATGCTACTTATATTTGATAACATAGTAAAATGGAAGATTTTCAGAGAAATTAAACTGTGTTTGAAGACACCATTCTTTCTCACATTAGAGGATATACTGATCCACTTAACCATGTGAGGACATTGAAATGAAATGAAATAAATAATTTTTCTAAACCATAATAGATAGAAGAAATGAAAAGGACCAAGAGGATTGAATCACTGCCAATACAAAAGGACTAGTTCATCTTAAGACACATGAAAAATGAATTTTCCAAAGTCAGTGACACTGGTCTTTGATCTGTGATCCTGTTCTTTTTTTTAACACTTATGTTCTGTGTTAGTATCAATACATAGGTTCCAAATCAGAAGAGCATTAAAGGCCAGGCAACTGGTGTTAAGTAACTTGCCCAGGGTAACACAGATAGGAAGTGTCTGAGTCCAGATTAGAACCGTGGTCCTTCCAACTGCAGGCCTGGCTCTCTATCCACTAAGCCATCTACCATCCTATTCTTTTAATGAGCATTACTTCTAACAGGTAGAAGTATTATTAGTTCACTGTTTCAAAAAAGGTAAAAATAATAGCTAATATTCATAAAGCGCCTTAAGTTTGCAAAGCATCTTGAATCTATTAACTCATTTGAGCCTTCATGAATGGGGCTACAATAATATAGTACTGTATTTAATAGTATATTATTTTTGTTAGATTTTAAAACTTACAATTTGGTTAATCCATACCAAATCATTTTCTTCTACATCACCAACAGATAGGAAGCCCCTACAATATGGGAAAATATCAAGCCAAATTAAATGGCTATCCATTCTTTTTATGTTTAAAAGATAGAATGTCATTTTAAAAAATTTCATTCAACACCCTGAACACCTTTGTTTAGAAACAAAGATAGAAAAAAACTATAAGTTTCAGGCTATGTACTTCATTTAAAATGTATTCTTTTGTTCCCCCTTATGATAAAGTAAACCTACATAGTAAAAAATGTCTTGATTGTAGAATTACACCTCCTGGAAAATTTGTTGTTGAGGAAGATAGCATGGAGTTTCCAATGTTGTATTATGCAAATTAATTTTTTGTTTTCTTTCTAAATGGTTTAATAAGAAAACAAAGAACTTGGATTCATGTAAGAAAAAATGGAGATAAAATTCTTTCATTTTTGAAAGTAAAAATAAAAATGAAATTGTGTACATGTATGATAAAAGGATTAAGAAAATATAGATCGATATCTGTCCTATCAAATAAATGTCTAAAGCAAAGAAGAAATGAATTAGAAATAGGTTCTAATTTTTTATGCCTTCCAATCTGAATTATCTTTATTTCCAAATCAAAGGAACACAAAATCTATCATGTATATAACCTGAAAAAAAGCATACTTAATTTTAAGTCTGCAGAAATCTCTAACAGATATGGGTAAAGAGGCCTGTTCTCCTATGAAGATAAATATAGAAGACCTATTGATAACCCTTTTTGATAACTTCCTATAAAAAGTCTACTTAGGCCAGGGGTTCTTAAAGTAGGATCTGGGAACTTTAAAATATTTACATGACTATTTTAATATAATTTGCTTGCTTGTAATCATGTGTATTTTGTTTTATGCATTTAAAAACTTTATTTTGATAGGTCCATAGGCATCATCAGAATGCCCAAGGATCATGCACACACAAAAAGGTAAAGAACTCCTGACCTGGACTTTCTCTTTATGAAATTGCCTTATTTTATGGAATATTAAAAGACACTGAGAAAAGTATTAAAAAGTGGAACCACTGTAAAATCCTGCTGTCAATCTTTAGCACAATCTATAATATACAATGAAAAAGGCATATAAAGAAAAGAAAAAAAACATGCAAGAGAAAAGTTAGCATAAGATAGAGAGAACATATGCAAAACTAAGGCTGTTGGTTGATGGAAGTATAAAAAACACCAAGAAACATCCATGAGTAAAAAGAGTGAAAAGAAAGGAATACATGAAGTTTATTCTGAGCTAACTTTATTCCTCATATATTAGACACATATTTAAATCTCTGCTTCACTTTCACAGTGTGGGTAGTTAGTTGAGCATGTCCAGATTAAAAGAATAAAAGAATGGGGATAGTAACAGAGTGATAGAGTGATGGAGTAAAAGAAAAGTGATAATGTAAAGGGTAAATAAATAAGAGGTATTTTGATGCATATAACTATTAAAAATACAATAATTAACTTAACCAATCAAAAAGGTGATTATATGCCTATGTCATCTGGTTCTTTCTAAATTAAAAATATATAGAAGAAGCAAAAAAAGAGAGGAAAAGAATTAGGAGATTGGGAGATGTGAAGCTAGTTGGAGAGTAGAAGTCTAAAATGCTTCCTTTAAAAAATGTACTAATATGAAAACTATGCTTAAAATAAGGCATGCAGATGACAATTTCAATAAGCATCAAACATTGTTGCTATTTAAAGTGTATTATATTACACTTTATTATTTTTAAAATATAAGAGATGATATAGTGCATTCACTTTCCTGTGCATTCATCTGTAAAGCATAATCACAAGAGAAACAGTTATCTTCAAGCAAACTTTCTGCCTGGGCTATTTCTTTATTCTAATAAATTTTCAAATAGACAAGTCAACTCTTTGGACAGGTAGATTGAGCTATTTTTATAAAATTAACCATTGTCAGAAATCTTCAACAGCTAACACTTTTCCTAAGTATTATTTAGGGATGACCAGAATAAATAAACAAATAAACATTCTATGATCTACCCAATTAGAAAGGTCTATATTGCCCACAAGCTCACATAATCAAAACAATACATCTATTACTTCAGAAGAAAGGAAGCAACACTAATTTTGACATATTGTGGTACTATATATCTAAACATTGAACAAAGCTTCATTTTTCCTAATATTCCCTGAAATGTATAGAAGAATATAATAAATTCAGTTTCTTTCAAGCTGAGATTAATGGGCTGACACAGTGAAATAATGAGTTGTCTGCTTCAGTTGCTATAGCAATAAGCATTTGATAACTGATCAAAGTAAATAAAAATAAAATCTATATTTCTTGAATTCCAATTTTTTATCTCTCAAACCAATCTGTGTGACAGAAAAAACCAAAACCATAATATGTGTATTTTGATATGGAGAGCATTTCATGAATAGTAAAGAATAAGTCTGAAAGCCTTATTGTGTGAAATAAATCCAGTCAGTCAAGATGGATAAGTGCTCAAAAAAAGAGAAGATGAAAAATTTAAGTTACAATATCTGTGAATGCCACAATGTGACAAAATATTACCAAAGCATAGAGGAAAAATTTTAAAATGCAAACACCCTTTGCAAGAGCCATGATCATCTTGTTTATCCATTTTCCTTCATCAACATAAGGTCCTAAATTGCCTAAACCCTCTACTGAATTGAAATGTCTAACCAATTTATCACCCTTTAAATTACTTGGGCAGAAGAACTCTCTGCTCACCAATATAAGAGGGTCATAAATCAAAATAATTTTGGCAATCAAAAATGTGAACTACTCGCAGTCTTTGCATCACTTTGGCTACAAGTTGTTCCAAGTAATATTCATTTATCCACGATTAATATTAAATTTAATTATAACTGACAGCATTACCTTCCTAACCACGCAAAAAAAAAAAAAAAACGTTTCTCCTGGGTCCAATGGCCCGTTTTACGGTTACCTGACAAGCCGGGTGATTTTTAAATAAAGTAAGTTTGGTTCTGCAGTCCTGAGACCGGCCGGACTGCCCACCCCATGGACTGAAGAGAGACATAGTACAACTGCCTATCCTGGACAGAGGAACGCGGTGCCTAGCCTCGGCCTTTCTGGAGCCAGAAACTTTCACCGGGGGTCGGAGATCGGGCATCCACTTACAAAAGCTCGGCCTGGGCCCCGCATCCCCCCGCCGGCCTAGGCCAAGGCCACGGCCACGGCCATCCCGAGGCTGACAGTTTCACTCTCTCGCCGGAATCTGGACCGTTGTGTCTGTCCGTGGTGCTGAAAGACCCGTCCCTCCCGCTTCCCCGGGGGGCGGGGAAGGAGGACCCGAAAGAGTGGGGTGGGCTCCGCGCTTTAAACTCTTTCCTAGACAAAGGGGAAGTTTAGGCAAAAGGAACTGGAACTAAACGGTCCTGCTGGGCATTTGCACGCTCAGGCCGTGCTGAGGGAGAGAGCCGCTACGAAATCTGGCCTGCCGCAGTCTGCCCAGAACCCCCGGCCTCAGGGTCACGGCGTCCAACCCCTCCTCCTGGCACCGAGGAAGCCGAGGCTCCGAGACGCAAAGGCCAAGTGACTTGCCCAAGGTCACACAGTCCGGAAGGGGCCCGTTTCCTGCCCTCCGACTAGATAATCCCGGAGGAGGCGCCCCCTGCCCTGACAGACGAGGGACCGCAGAAAAGCGGGGAGGACAGCGAGAGATTGAGGGGGTGCCTGCGTCGGGGCACCCCTCCACTCCAAGGGGGTGAGCTCGGGTTTTCTTTTGTTCTCCAAGGGGGCGAGTGTGTGTGTGTGTGTGTGTGTGTGTGAGTGTGTGTGTGTGTGTGTGTGTGTGTGTGTGTGAGAGAGAGAGAGAGAGAGAGAGAGAGAGAGAGAGAGAGAGAGAGAGAGAGAGAGAGAGAGAGAGAGAGAGAGAGAGAGAGAGAGAGAGAGAAAGTGTGTGTGTCCGCCTGCCCAGTCAGGGTGGGGAGCTCTGCCCCGGGAGAGCCACAAAAGACCTGGGGGGGTAGTGGAGAGGCACAATCCCCCCTCCGGGGTTCAGCCTGGTCTCCTCTGCTCCCCGGGTTCCCACAGCACCCACATCCATCATCCTGAGCCCTACAAAGCTCTCCACAGCTCCTCAGCCCGATGATCTCCAGAGACCCTTACTCGCCCTGTCCCCAGGCCCTCGCCCAACCCTCTGGGCTGTGCCCCTCACTGACCCTCGCGGGGTCAGCATCTGCATCTGGCACCCCGCAGTGGTCCCTCGGGCCTTGTCATTTAGCCCCCCTCCCTCTGCACCCCTCTGCCACTGACAACCCCCTCCGTGGGATGACCCCTGGACCCCTGTGACTTAGCTCCCTCCAGGTTTGCATCCGTCCCTCCGTCCCTCCCCCCCCCCCCGCCGTTGCGCCTGCTTCTCGCTGAACCCCTGCTGTGCTTCCTTCAGTGCCCACCTCAACCCCTCCTCGTTGTGCTCCCCAAAGTGCCCCTCCTCTCATCCCCTCGTTATGCCCCTCGTTGACCCCTCGTGCTCTGCCCTTTGCTGACCCCCCCGCTGTGCCCCTCACTGACCCTCCCCCGCCTCGCCACCCCCCCACCAAGCCCCTCACTGATGTGCCCCCCCGCTGGGCCCCTCCCTGATTCCCCCATCTACTCCCCAGCACTGGTCCCCTCCCCCGGACCCACCATCGCGCTCGCACAGCTGTATGGCCTCCAGGCTCAGGTTCTTGATCACGTCCTCGCACGGGCTGGCCGGGCTGCCCAGGGCAGGGTCGAGGCGCGGCGGCACGTCCATGCTCCGGCTCTCCCTATTTCTCTCTCCGTTTCTGTCGGTCTCTCCCTCCCTCTCTCCCTCTCTCCTTCCACAGCTCTGCTACTCTCCTCTCAGCTCTTCCCCAGCGCCGGGGCCCGACGCGGCTCTGGTAGCTCCGGCCGTGGGAGCGTCTGACACCGACTGAGGCGGAGGAGCCCGGCCAGGAACGGGCGCGCGTGCGCGGACAGCGGGAGGGGGCGCGAGGGCGCTAGGCAGCGGCGGGAGGAGGAGGGCGCCGGGGCGCGCGCCTGAGGGGAGGGTTGGGGGAGGGGATGGAGAAGCCCAGCCGGCCCCGGCGCCTACGGGAGGGTGCAGGGGCACGCGGGGGCTCCGATGCTCAGGAGCGCGCCCACCCGCCCTCCAGCCAGCCCGCGCTCGCGCCAACTGCCGCGTCGGGCTCTCGGGCGCGGGCGGGGCAAGAGCGGGGCGAGGCGGGGCGGGGGGGAGAGGGAAAACGGTCTCCAGCGCGCACATCCAGGGGCGGGCAGAGGAGGAGCCGGGCGGCGCCCCGCCCCCCGTCTCCCGCTCCCCGCGACGGCGGAGGATAGTCCCCCGAAGGCAGACTTCGGGGCTAAGCGCGAGTACCCGGCTCCCGGCGGGGCAGTATCCAGCATAGAGCAGCCCTTTCCCTTGGCAGGTGGATCTTCTGCCTGGCTATAACTGTCTGTCTGTCTGTTTTGTGTGTGTCCATCTATAGCGGTTTTTGTCTATCTCTAGTTGTGTCTGTCTCATCTGTGTTTGTCTATCTGCATCTAGCCGTGTGTGCATGTGTATTTGTGTCCCTATGTCTATGTCAGTCTCTGTGTATATGTCTGTGTTTGTGTCTGTCTATGTGGATCGGTCTGCATTTGTCTCTGTCTGTATGTGTGTCTATATCTACATATCTGTGTGTCTGGCTAGTTGTCTGTCTATGTCTGTAGTTCTGTCTGTATAGAACGGTGTCTGTCTCGGCAGCCTGTCTATATTTTCTGTTTGTAGCCAGCTGGGACTCTCTAGCTGTCTGTCTGTCTCTACTTATTTGCATCTGTCTGTCTATATCTGCTTGTGTGATTGTATCTGTCCATCTGTGTGTCCATCTTTCAGTCCATGTCTGTCCATATCTGTCTATGTCCATCTGGGTGTGTGTCTGTCCATATAGCTGTCTACCTGTCTGTATTTGTCTGCTGGTGTCTTTCTGTTTGTTCTTTGTTAGTGTGTGACTATCTGTGTCTAAATGCCTGTCTGAGTCTTATTTGTCCATCTCTGTATCTCTACCACTCTGTAATGTCTGTCTGTCTTTCTCTGCACATTATCTTTCTGTTTGTGTCGATCTGTCTGCCTTTGTGCTGGTGTCTGTATCTGACCCCATCTACCCACTGCCTGGTTCTGTGTGTCCCTATACAGCAGATCTCTGTCTCTATCTCTCTGTCTCTTCTCCTTTCTCTCTCTCTCTCTCTCTCTCTCTCTCTCTCTCTCTCTCTCTCTCTCTCTCTCTCTCTCTCTCTCTCTCTCTCTCTCTCTCTCTCTCTCTCTTTCTCATCTCTCTCTATCTTTCTAGCATCTCTTTATATCTGTCTGTCTCTATCATCTCTTTATCTATCTGTTATCTTATCTATTTATATCTGTCTGCCTGTCTGTCTGTCTGTCTCCTCTCAGTCTCTGTCTGTCTGTCTGTCTCTGTCTAATTGTCTCTGTCTATCTGTCTCTCTCTCTCTGTCTCTGTCTCTCTCTCTGTCTCTGTCTCTCTGTCTGTCTCTCTGTCTGTCTGTCTCTGTCTCTATCTTTCTCATCTCTATCTCTATCTTTCTATCATCTCTTTATGTCTGTCTGTCTCTATCATCTCTTTATCTATCTATCTGTCTGCCTGTCTGTCTGTCTCTCTCCTCTCTGTCTCTGTCTGTCTGTCTGTCTCTGTCTCTGTCTGTCTGTCTCTGTCTCTGTCTGTCTGTCTGTCTCTCTCTCTCTCTTGCCCTCTCGCCCTTCCCCTTTCAGAAGTTAGTAGAATGTCCCTTTTTTCTGCAGAAAGCTTCATTTCTGTTCAAACATCTCTTTAAGACCCACCTCACCAAGTAAGGCTACCTGACTATGGTGCATAGAATGCTACTGTCTGGGAAAAGTCAACATTGTGAGTCATCCAAAGAGCAAAATGGAAGAACGGACAGTATAAGGCTACAACTGTGAGAAGTGGTATAATAACTTATTTCTAAAGCCCTTTAAGATGAACAAAGCACTTTACCTACATTATCTTATTGAAAGGAGGTAGGCATTGAGGCTATATCTCCACTACTTCATAGACCCCCCTTTGTTCCTCAGAGCCAAATAGTTGCCATATCTCTCTACGGTGACCTCCATGACATCTTTTGCATTCTATTGCCTCCACTTGTGTAACCAAGGCCTTAGTTTAAGCCCTCATCACCTCTCCTTTGGAATATTGTATTAGCCTCCTAATGGATCTCCTTGCCAATCTATCCTTCACACAGTTTCCAAAGTGATTTTTCATAAGACCATGTAATTTCCTTGCACAATAAAATTTGGTTCCTTCCTATTACTTTGAGAATATGATATAAATTTTTGAATCCCTGTTTTAAAATCCTTCACAACCTGGCCCTAACATATCCTTTAAGCCTAAATATCACTAGATATTCCAGTAGGTAGAGCTTCAAGCCTGGAGTCAGGAAGACTTGAGTTCAAACCCAGCCTCAGACAGTACTTGTGTGATCCTAGGTAAATAAATGTCTGGGCCTTGTTTACTTGTTTCCTCCTCTGTAAAAAGAGCTAGGAAGGAAATGGCAGGATCTTTGCCAAATGGAGTCACAAAAAGTCCAACATGACTGAAACAACTAAATAATCACTCCTCTCCCTGTATTCTGTAGTCCAATTCAACTATCCTTGTCTGTGTCTCACTCAGGATACCCTTATTTCCCTTCTCAGTGCTTTTGTATTGAGCATTCCCTCATGCCTGGAATATATCTTCACTTCACCTAACCTCTATCTCCTGGAATCTATCCCTTAATGATGCAACTTTGTATGCTACTGTCCCCTCTATAAGTCCTGAACAATCTGGTGAAGCCTACAGATACCTCAGAATATTCTAAAAACATGAAATTGAAGGAAATATAAAATTTTAGTTTTATTGAAAGTAAAATTGTAATTATTTTTCTCATTTAAGTTCATGCATTACTTAGAGATCTCTACTTGGGCTCCTTGATGATCCATGAACCCCATATTAAGGACCCCTGGTCTTACACAGAGCCCTTCGTTGTCTTCAATTTCTCGTGTCTCTATAATGGTCTTGTTACCTACTTTTCATTTATTCTAAATATACTTACTTAAATATATAGATTGTCACCCTTGATAGAACCTGTGCTCCTTGAGCACTAGGGATTGTCTTGCATTTTTTAAATATTTGTATCACTAGCTTTTAGCATGGTGCCTGGCACATAGCAGATGCTTAATACATGCTTGTTAATTGATTTGTAGGTGAGAAAACAAGCATAGAAATGTATTGGGAAGCTTTTTAGCAAGTTTCAGAGGAAGAATTTTAATAGTTAATGGTTTGGCAGTAAGCCTGCATCATCATGAATACATATGTCTAAATGGCAAAGGAAGGCAGGAGGAGAGAAAACGAATGGACACTGAACAACCTAGAAAACAGGCACTAACATATTGGATAGATCTTCTGTGGAAGACTTATGGAAAGATCAGAAGCATGGGTAGGATATTTGCATGCAAGAAGGAAGTGCTCTCATTGAAGAGATCACTGATCTCCTGGTAGATGGGAAGGGTGAGTATCACATAACTGGAATGAGGGAGACTCAAATGAATGTGGACAAGAGGTCTAGAAGAATTGCTAGGGGAAATCAGAGAAGGGTTATCACTTTCAGTTATGGGAAGAAAGAGGAACATGTTGAGATGAAGAGTTAGAGATCTAGACCTTTCTGAATTGAGAGTTTGCCCAGTAGACCACTGTAAACTCAATTCAACATTCATTTGGTACTGGAGATACAAAGACAAAACCCTTTCCTCAAGAGGCTTACAGTCTACTGTGTACATGTGCACAGAGAAGTAAATATAAACACAAACTCATATCAAGAGATGGAGAAAATTAATAATCCCAAGAAGAGCCAGGGAAGGGTGATGAAAAGCCTTGTGTGGGAGGTGGCTCCCAAGTTGTTCTTTGAAGGAAGGAAGGAAGGCATGACATGGAAACTGAGGAAGTTGTGCATTCCAGACATGAAAAGGTAGAGAGGAGGGGGATTGAATGTTATGTGTTTTCTACTATCATACCAGTGTAACCAAATGGAGAGCATATGTAGGGAGCTAAAGAAGACACTTCTTTGATGTCAATGAAATCATTACTGTGTAATTAGTGAGTGCTTGGACGTTTCCTAAATTTACTAAATAAATAGCAAACTGTTGAAGTCATTAAACCTGAGTTCAGTCCTGGACCTATCACTACCTGTAGAGTAAACAATAAATGATCACATGCTCTAACCTTAATCAGGTCACTGGCTTACCTGGGCATCAAATCCCTCCACTATAAAATGAGAAGGTTGAACTAGCTGATCTCAAAGATCATTTCCATCTTTGTATCTTTAATTCTATGATTCTATAATTTCACCAAGAAAATATCCAAGTTTCAATCCTGTCTAATCATCTAAGAATATCCTCTCTTTTTTCCTTTTCTGAGCTTTTCTCCCTGTGGGAAGTGGTTGTAGAGTTAGTATTTCAATGAAAAAATTCTGGGCATTGATTTCTTTTAAGTTTTGTTTTTATTGATTTTCTAATTTGGGACATAAATGTTAAACAATAAAGCACCAATTTACATACACAGTGCTGCATGCCACACTTTCTGGTCACATCCATTTAGTCATAATATTAATAAATCTAGTTAATTGAAACCCCATAAACCCTAAAAACCAGCTAAAATGAGCTGGCTAGGAAACTTGGCACAGCTACAGGTTGACTAAATCTACGTTAGAAATTGTACATTTTAAAGTGAAACATGGTTAATCTGTGCTTTGGTTTTTAAGCAAGATGGTATCTCCTAATAGGGCTTATCAGTTGTCAAACTGATGTTTTAGAACAGGAGCCCAATCCATGAGATCTTACACACTCAAATGGATCTATACACAGGCAGCCCTGGTGGTTTTTAATCCATTTGGTTATTCTTTTGACCTTATATTAGGTTTTGGGATCTAGACCTGGATTGAACTTTGTAGACTATCTAGTCCAACCCCAGTTTCCAAAGAGAAATCCCATGAGGTACAGAGACAAAATTACTTTCCTAAGGTCCTATATAAGTAAGATCCAGGAATCAACTAAGTTTTCTTGGATTTAGATAAAATTCTTTTTTAAAGAAAACATGGTCATATAGACCCTAAAGCAAGAAGGAATGTTACATCCTTTTGATTCATGAGAATTAGATAATTTGTGATAGGATCTTATTCTTCTCCTTCAGTCAATTGTATGACTGTGAGGTTGGATGCTATGGAACTTAATTTGCAGATGCCTCCCTGTCCCCATCTTGTATTTCCATTAAAGATGCTTTTCATATATGTAGAGGATGTTCTTAAGGATTTTGTAGAGATGAGAAATTAGGTAGCTGGATTGTTAATGTTATTCATGTTCTCTTGATTGCATTTGAGGGATAATAATTACACCTATGAATTTTTAAAGTATTTTGGTATTATTCTTTCTTTCAGATATCTTGAGATGAAATCCTTCTCAATGACCTTAAAATGATGTCATCTCCTCATTTGTGTGGTTGGTACAATAGGGATGTTTTTCTCACATTTTGATCTCAGTTCCTTCTCTTGTGTTTTCTACTTCTTTGCCATCATCATTACAAAGAAACAAAAGATGGCACAGAATCAAGGATCAGGTTGCATTTTTCTCAGTTTCTTTGGTCACCATTGCCAAAAGAGTCATCAACTAGTGGCCAGACTCCTGATGCTAAGCCAGTCTATTTATGGCCAAGCTGATCCTCAGAAAGTCAACAGTCTGTCACTAGGACCATACTGGAAGTCTTTCCAGTATGGCAGAACCTGTCAAAGCCTGTACTCCTTGGGCATTGCTTCGGCAACCCAGTGTCACCCCCATGCCACAATGAATTTTTCAAGAGTAGGACATTTCCTATCCACCCCTTCCCTTCTGGAAAATCCTATATGATCAAGTCAGACAAAGTGAAGCTTAAAGGTGGCCTTGAAATCCTTCCTGTCACTGAGCCTAACTCAGTCTACAGTTAGGTATGACTTTGCTCTTATTCCATATACTGTATATATCTCAACTTCAACTAAAATTTTAAAAAGTCCTTGCCTATACTCTAGTTGGATCAGGAACATACTTACATCAAAGAGAATAAATATTAATTTTTCTACTAACATGGTTAATTCAACTTAAAATTTTAATTAAAAAGAAATTTATCTCTTATTGGGAAAAGAAAAAACTAGGAAAGCAATATATCTTAATACCTAAAATATAAACAGAAAGGACGATGATGACAAAGAATCAAAACTTCATGCTATGTAACCAAATTTCGTCCCCAAAAGGAGAAATATGAACATGGTCCACCTCTTCTTTTGTAGTGGTCAGGTTCTTCGGGTGTGGAACACAGCATATCATGTTGGATTTGATTAATGTATTGGTTAGTTTTTCTAAAATGTGCTCTGTTTTCTTTTTTATTTCTTCTAATACAGAATGGTTCTCTAGTAAAGGGAGGAGGGAGGATTATATTGATAAATCAAGGTGATACAAAAATAAGAAATACAATTAATTTTTTAAAAGAAAAAAAAGGCTTTTATTGCCCCAGATTGTAAGAGCATGCCTATCTGAATTGGAAGGGGTGTATGGGGTGCTCAGGGAGGGGTAGTATCTCTGGTATGGAGGGCTTGTCGTGCCCTTCTAGGGCAACTCTCCAGCCTCTGACCCCCACCTGATACCCAGCTCCCACTTGTAGCCCCCAGTAGCTGCTAGCATGCGGCAGCAGCCACACCATGGGCAACGGCTTTAACAGGCCGGCTAAACCTTGTGAGGGTAGCCATCGGGTCGACGTAGACCCCTGGTGAACTAAGGCTTTGCTCACCCAGCATGTGATGACAGCTTCGGCGGAACAGGCGGAAGAAACCAACAAGAAGGTTCAACGGCTGAGAGCGCGACGCAGCAAAGCACTGTGGAGTGCTCAGGGCATGTTGGAGCACAAAAGACAACACGGCCATCCAATGCAGCTGAGGAAGTCTCCAGGTGCAACGACTTTTCGTGCCACTGGACCCAGGCTTCCAATGCCAAGAGAGTGGGACTGTCTCTGTGCATCGACTTTTCCACTTAAATCTCCTTCATGCACAAGTGTCTTTGTGCACACTCATCTACATCACAGATGAAAACGCACAAAGACAATCATCATCCTCGGTTACCGAGAGACTACTACTATCTGAATTAGAAATGATTGCTTTGACTTGACTGACTGGTTCTCTGTCAACTATATACTTAATTCAACAAAAACAATAAGACAACTGCTCTCTTTATTTTTCACTCAGGCTTTCCTGATTCCCCCAGTTGTCCATGCCCTCTCCTGCCTCAAATGACCTTTATTTTCTAGTCTGTATAAATGTCACAGCCCTTGTCCCACTATCTTGAACTTTAAGGACAGATTCTGCCTTTTCTCATTGTATCTTTAGCTTGTATTACAGAGCTTTGCACAAAGTAGTTGCTTGAAAAATGACTGTTGTACTGAATTGGATAAATGTTTGTTGACTGACTCCCTGAATTGAATTGGTTGGTCAACTTAACCAATTGTTCTGGTTTTATGCAGCAGAAACAGTGTCCATTTTCATATGCCACCATAAATCTTAACTAGTTGAGTAAAGGATATTTTTTACTTCCTCTCTGCCTCCTGAGAGTAACTCAGAAAGGGGATATTTACCACATGACACTTCCCAAAGAGCCTCTCCATCATGATCAGGGTGACTTCTGGGCTTGGGTCTGCCCTGGTGAAGCTCCCACTAGGAGCAATTACTCACTGGACAAAATTAAATTGAATTTAGCCCTGGGTCCTGAAAACTGGAACGATGCTACTAGATCGCCCACTGCTGAGATTATCTTAGGCTAGCCTCTAAATTACTAAACTGAAGTAAAGATTTAATGACCTACCCCTGAGGCAAAGATATCAGCAACTACATCACACCGGGCTAGCTGGTGAATCTGAGGGGGAAACAGTCTATTCTGCAGGTAGAACAAGCTTTGGCAGCATTGAAAATGATTCTTTGAAACAAGAGAATTTCCACCTATTTTGTCATTGCTTGTGGTTTGGTTTCACATACATGCCACTGGACCCAGGCTGCCAACGCCGAGAGAGTGGGACCATCTCTGTGCATCGACTTTTCCACTTAAATCTCCTTCATGCACAAGTGTTTTTGTGCACGCTCATCTATCACAGATGAAAGCGCACAAAGACAATCATCCTCAGTTACCGAGAGACTACTACTACTACTACTACTACTACTACTACTACTACTACTACTACTACTACTACTACTACTACTACATCATGGATAATCCGGTGAGTTTCCTTCTAGTTTTCATTTAGCAGTATGATCATTTGGCCATTTCCGGACTTAGCAGGTACCTCCCAGGGCTAGAACATTCATGCTGGTTCCTCTGCTCCTGATTCCAGGCTGACAAGTTCAGTAAGAGCCATGGAGGTCTGGCCCTCTGCAAAGCACTGCCGGCAAATTTTAATTTGACCCTTGCTGCTGCTGGCCAATTATTTAATATTTCTCATGTGCATTTGCAGGATTACTGACTGACTACACAATCGGTATTTCTGGCCATCTCCTTCCTCATTGAACCTGGAGATCTACTTCTCCTCAGCTTCATTCTTTCCTGAATTTCCTGAAAAACTATCCAGGCTAACAGGTGCAAGCAGAACTTCATTCTCTTCCAACATACACGTCACCATCTATCTTGTGTTTATGTATATTATTGATAATTTTTACTTACATGTATATTATTTTATTTATATTATTTATAATTTTACTTATATTTCTTTATATTATTTATAAAATTAATACCTCATTTCCAGTCTTAGAGGAAAAGAAATCGAAATCTCTCTTCCTCTCCAAAGCTAACTTCTTTATCTTTGCTCTTCAACCCAAGTAAGCCTCATTCTCTACTTGTCCCCTCTCTGGGTTCTGAAATCTTTCTTTTGCTGTTTTCCTAACATGGCCACATGTTACTGATCTTTTTTCTATACCCTTCATTCGGGTCTTTGGCTCCATTTGATGACAGTCTTATTTCTCTTCTCTTCTCTGCCAGACTTCTCAAATGAGAGGGCTATATTCACTGTCCCCAATTCTTTGCAACCCATTCACTTTTTAATCTTTAAGGCATTTCTCTTCCATTCCTGACATTGGCACTAGTAAGGATATCCACTGGTCTCTTTCTAGTCAAGCCTTAAAGCCTTTCTCCATTCTCATATTCTTTGATGCCTCAGCAAACTCCCCGCCTCACCTATTTGAAAATTTCTTTTTCTTTGACTTCTGGGGCATGGAACTCTCCTGATTCTCTCATCTTTGCCGATCCTCTCTCCTCCTGCCACCCAGCTGAGGATGCTCCCCAAGGCTCATTTTCAACCCTACCCTTTGCTATTTCTCTTTACGCTCCAAATTGACCCCAAAAGTATGATGATCAATACTCAACACAGGCAAAATATTATACTAGTCATAGGAAATACAAAGATTAAAAAAAAAAACCACCAACCAATATCTGCTCCAAAGAAACTTATATTCTTCTGCAAGGCTGTTTTCTCTTCTGATTTCAATGATCACCTTTAAGAGATGACCCCTAAATCTGGAACTCCAATTTCAATCTCTTACCCAAGCTCAAACCCACTATTTCTAGCTGCCTAGAAAGTACTTCCACTTGGGCATCTCATCATACCTCAAAACTAACTCTAAAGATGAAACTCTTTATGACATCAAAATTTCCTTTACTGTCCAGGTTAGAAATTTTAAAATTATCTTTACATTATCATTTTCTTTGTGTCCCTACATTAAATCTGTCACTAAAGTGGTTCTTACTTTCAGCATTTCTCAGATACATCCTTTCTCATTTTCATTCTCAGTCTAAAACAGAAGAACAGTAAAATCTAGGCAATAGGGATTAAGTGACTTGCCCAGGGGACCCATAGCTAAGATGTGTGTGAGGCCAGATTTTAACCCATCTCTAGGTCTGGCTCTCAATTCACTGAGCCTCCTAGCTGTCCTCTTTTCATTTTAACACCACAGTACGGTC